>NC_065528.1:23884093-23973841 GCF_006386435.1 Epinephelus moara | reverse complement strand
GGACCACGGCAGCAGCACAACCACACACGTCACGCTGTCCAGGCACCGCTGCGATATGAGTTAATCTGAGAGACAGTGGAGCACAAAGGCTCCGGAGAAGAAGCCGAGTTAGTGACATCCAGAATGGCCGAGTTAGCAAGATGCAGTAATAGAATACGAGAGAGAGAGAGAGAAGGAGAGAAGAAGAGAAGGTGCCGAGTAACACTGGTTAGGATTAGGGTAAGAATGTCAGGGTAAGCCAGTCGGAGGCAGAATAAGGCAGAGTATGGAAGGTCATGCCTTCGTGAATTTGTGTGCAGGATGTCTCGTGTTGTGCTAGTGACGATTCTCTTCGTCCAATCAGTAGTCCGTGGTGTTTTAACTTCACCTTGTAGTATTGGCTCAGCTCGGTTGGAACCACAACAGAGGTGGTATCGAATAAAAGTACCAGATACCAGGTACCAGCTACAACTTTTGCCAATGGAAAACCAAAACAGAATGGTTCCAAGCAAGTGCCGAGCTGTGCCTTGTGCTTTGGTGCAGCTCCCTCCACCTTACAAACAGTCACTTGATTGAGTGTTGGTGGAGCTTTCAGTCCTTTCCACATCTATTGTTAAAATCTTGCTAAATCCTTGTTATATGATTCCTACCCTTGAAAGTAACCACCCACAAAATGCTTGCTAAGTGTTAAAGCACCCACCAGTAGTGACACCCACTGTTGGTGTCACTCCAAGCACATATGTAACAGTGAAAGAAAAGCACAACACCTTGTTCAGCACACAGCGAGGCTCACGCACACTGCAAACAAGGCTTACACATACCCTCACAAAGTAGCCACGTATATTTGTTTGTGCAGGTTTTTTTATGAAGGTTATGAGACTCCGGTTATGACTGCTGTATTTGTGCATTAGTACGGTGCGTTTGGGGGCGTGTGGGAGAGGTGGATTGTGTTAGGGGCCGTGCAGAGCACTGCTCACATGAAAGGCTCTTTGTACAGCAGGTTTTTAATGAATTGCTGTACAGATTGGTTGTTTGAAGGTAACAGCACTGGCGCATATGTGTGTGGGCAAGTGTGTGTGTGTGTGTGTGTGTGTTCAAGGTCGGGTTTGTTCAGTGAACAGCTATCAGATATAGAAAACAGCTCAGGGGAGTTAGTGGAACATTAGCTGTGTTTCCATTCAAGTCCTTTTATGTGATTAATGAGGTATTGAATTAGAAACATGGAGTGGGAATACAACATTTTGATAAAACTCAATGGCTTACCGGCAGTGGCCATTTAACGCTTATTTTAAAGTGGTAATGTGTATTATTAGTAAAAAGTGATGTGTATATATAATATATAACCTTTATTTATTCTCGAGAGACATTGAGGTTACCCTCATTTTCAATGCCGTCGAGTTGACAAGCCATTAAAATATTGACAGTGATTACACACAACAATATACATTTAACAAGAAAGACAGTCATCTGAAACAGTTACAATTAGAAACACAGTTATCTATGATTAAGGTCCTAAACTCTGTGAGTGAAGGGAGTGTGTCTAATTTCAGGATGTGTTGTAGTGCGTTCCAAGAGCTAGGGGCATCATAACAAAAGGCAGTCTTACCAATACTTGTACAGACTCGAGGAACTTTGAGTAGCAGCAATTCAGCTGACCGGGTCATGTAAGTGCCTGAGTTCCACTCCAACAAATTTGCAATATACGGTGGTAATTTGCCTAGAAAGGCCTTAAAAATATATAAAAGCCAGTGCCTCTTGCGCCTTTCCTCAAGAGAGGGCCAACCAACTTTTTCATACAGAACACAGTGGTGAGTATCATATTTATCACCAGTAATAAATCTAAGGGCTGAATGATAGACCGATTCCAGACTCTTCAAAGTTGAGGCAGCAGCATGCCTATAGATAATATCACCATAATCCATAACAGACATAAACACTGCTTCAATTATTACTCTTCTTTAGAGCACTGGGAAACAAGATTTGTTTCTGTACAGAAAGCCAATTTTTTTCGCAACTTTAAAATAAGTTCATTAATATGATATTTGAATGAGAAATCCTCATGTAGCCAGATGCCAAGATATTTGTACTCTGTGACTCTCTCAATTTCTGAGCCAGTTTTGGTGTATAAATGCACACTATTGAAATCAATGTCTTTGGCTCGGGTAAACAACACGTATTTTGTCTTATTTGCATTAAGAAGTAGTCTATGTTTGATTAGAGATTCTTGAAAAGAATTAAAAGCAGTTTGCAAGTTATTGATGGCTGTCTGAACAGAATCCGCAGTACATTATAAAATTGTGTCATCTGCATAAAAATGGGCATGACAACCAATTAAAGAAGGAATAGTATCATTAATATAGACAGTAAAAAGCAATGGACCCAAAACAGACCCTTGAGGTACACCTCCACTAACTGACAAAAAATCAGATTTTGTATGGCCAAGCTTAACACATTGACGCCATGTAATAAATGAGTTTAGAAAATGTTAATTCAATAAGATCTCTGGGTGGTGGGCTAGATGTTGGTGATTAAAGTGACTGAAACTATAAGGTCTTAAAAAGACAGCAACTTATAATTCTAATTCTATTCATTGTCAATAAATCTCTCTATTATTTTCTCAATCAATCGATTAGTTATTTGGTCTAATAATGTCTGAAAATGGTAAAAATGTTGGTGTTTCCTAAAGCCTGTCCGACATCCTGCAATGCCTTGTCATGTTCATAACTCAACGATATTGAATTCACTGTCATAGAGGAGTAAAGAAACCAGAAAGTATTCACATTTAAGAAGCAGGAATTAGAGAATTTGACTCTTTTTCTTAAAAAATTACTCAGACTGATTAATCGGTTATCAAATTAGCTGGCAATTGATTTAGTAATTAGGAATAAATCGATACAGCATAGTATTGTGATATTTTGTGTGGCAATCTTGTTTCAAAACACGGACACCAAGTATCGTTTTTTTTTAGAATATAAATTATTAATCTTGAAAATAATGTTATATTATGTGTTTATATTTTTGCACTGTGTTTAAACGTTATGCACCATGATCAGACAGAAAATGTATGTTATTAGTTAAAACAGATGTGGACAAGGTTTTCCTTTAGGGACATAATTTGCAGTCAAAAGAGGGTAAGAAATTGCAATATATCACAATGTACGTTATGGCAATACTCAGCATATCTCAAAACATTTAAAATCACAATAATATTGTATTGTGACTCAAGTATTGTGGTAACATCGTATCCTGGGCTCTCTGGTGATTCCCATGCCTGCAACCAATCGATCAATCGATGAATTATACCTCTAATGGCATTAGCACTGTCAGCTAAACAAGTGGGAGCTGCTAGCAGATGAGGCTAGAACCACAGTAAATCTTTGACCACAGTTGGTAACATAGGCAGAAAAATATGTATTTAAAAGAATAATTCACTGTCTTGCTTGTAAGTTAGATCAGTGGTTCCCAACTGGTCCAGCCAGGGGGTCCAGATTTCTCCTTAGTCATTACTTCATGGTCCACTGTTTAATATATTCAGTGTCACACTTATGTTTGGCCATGTCATTGAGCTAGTTTGAGCTCTGTTAACTGTCCATTATTTAACTCACTCTACAGCAAAAAACAGCACCAGATTTTTTCCGAACTTCCAAATAACGTGTGTTTTTTACTAACATGACACATTCGCAAGCCACTTGCAGTTCATTCAGAATTAACCTGTGACCCACTTTGGGACCACGACTCCCCAGTTGGGAACCACTGAGTTAGATGATACCACGCTCATGTCTGTGTATGAAGCTAACACAGCAGATGATCAGCTTATTTTACCATAAAGACTGAAAACAAGTGGACGTATTTCAAAACTACACCCACCAAACAGTGAGCTTTAGAGGTGTCAGTGGGTAAATGTCTAACCTTGGGAAAGAGCCGGGCTAACTTTCCCCCCTTTTTCAGTCTTTATGCTAAGCTAAGCTAATTGCACCTCATTAATATCCTTGCAAGAAAGAAAGGATGTGCATGTTTTAAAATGAGGAGCAATTCCTTAAAACAAGTAACAAATTCTGTCATTAATGAGATAATTCTCCGTAACTTAGTGGCATTTACTTTTTGTGAAGAATGTACTATAAATGAGTGCTAATAATTTGAAACAAGCAGATATTTGTTGTTTGTTTGAGCTAAAGTTGTGCTGTATACTTGTGCACCTTGGATCTCAATCGTTTAGCACTTTCTGCTGTTTGTATTTCTTAATTACCCTGATCAGCAAGCAGACAAAGTGTTTTTCTTAGTTTTTATGTATGGCACAGAAGTTTATTGATTAACACTTTCCATATTTATAGTGGATATTGAAACAGCTATTTATTTCCCTCCTTGTTGTCTCTATTCCGCCTCCATCACATTTTGGCTTCCTGCAGCCTGTTGTCTCCCTTCACCCTCTGGCGGTTTGCTCTTTTTAACAACCCATCCTGCTGGTTCTATAGGTCAGTGCTGAACGGGGTCAGCAGCGCAGCATGATCGATATAAACACACAAACACACACACACTCGCAGTGTGTAGACATCAGCTGATCCAACAGAAACAAGCTTGTGCTGTGTCTCTTTGTCTGTGGGTACCTGCCCTCTGACCTGTGTGTGTGTTACATGTCGTATGTGTATGCACACGTAGGTCTATAACAATGATTATGTTATCGACTTATCGTACGATATGTGGACATGACCTCAATCATTTTTCTAACCTTGATATTGCCTGTTGTGTGCTAACATGGTGCCAGAATAACCAGCAGGCTTTCCTGACTGTTATAAAGCGATTCTTCCTTTTTTACCCTCCCCGCTGCCACTATTTGCGTGACATAACACACAGATAATAAAACAACACCTAGAGGCGACATTGTGTAGCTTACGTGTAGCCTGCAATTGCACTTTTGGAGTGGAAGAGACTCAGTCCTACTAATCATTGCCTTGCCAACCCCTTGCAATGGACCAGAAAGTATGTCCGTTTGTAGTTGTACCCTCCAACCACTTCATAATCCACTCTGTAAAATCACCAGCAAACCGCCTGGCCACAGACCGTCCATCCCCAGGAGCCGACTGCAGCTCACCTGCTGGATAACGGAAGTAGCTGTGGTATTCCTGGAGCTTTGCTAAGATTGTCTATTAGTCGCAAGAGGCATATTAGTTTTGATTTTGTCGGCCAAATTTTATACTAAGTCTCAAACTGAATAATTTTTGGCTGCACCTATCCCAAAATTACAATAATATGCTTTATCGCAATTATTTCTGGGACAATACATCGTCCAACAAAAGTAGTTATCATGACAGGCCATGTACATGCACTGTATTGTGCCGCGTTCATGTGGAATCACAAAGTTGGTAGACGGCAAATGGCATACCAGATCATTTTAGTGGACGAGAGAAGGACAGTAAAAATTAGATGAAGCTGGCAGAGAATACAGGCAAAGGTAACGGTAGCCTTGCTGTTAAAATTCAAAATATTTTAACCTTTTGCCATGATTTGTAGCTGCTTCACATAAGGGCAACAAACGGGCAATTTATGGACATTACTAGAAAAATGACATTAAATAATAAGCATGTAATAATTTAATATATTTTATTCCTTTCCTTGTAAACTATACAACATCACTGTAGGAATATATCATTGTGCACGTCCAGTCTGCCGTCAGCCTGATTCCATTGAACGCAGCATGAAGGTGCTTGTATTTATGTCCTTTTTTCAGATGTATTTCTCTTGTTTAGTCTGTGTACATGGGGCGTTGTTGCTTTTGATAGAGTAGAAATTCAGCTTTCAGTGCATTTCATTGAAGGGCACCTGGCTGTGTTTTTTTTTTTTGTCGTGATTTAGTTCAGCACTGAATGCAGCAAAGTAAAATGTTCTGCTTCCTTAGCTACAACAGCCCTCTCCTTCTATTGATTGGTGTACACTTCGTTTTGTGTGTGTGCATGTGTGTGTGTGCAGACAGTCCTTAATACCACTTTTAATTCACGTTCAGCTGTGTGTTCAGCTCACGGGGCCACTGCATAACACCACTGACCTTGGCCATTGTGTTGATGTCTGTCAAACTCAAAGAATGTTCTGCTGCCTCCACCATGTTTAACTGTTTGCCAGCAGCTTCAGCTCCAGTCTCTCTAATAGGAAACCTGACCTTAAGACACAGAATCAGTCAATGAATGGGATAATAGAAGTCAAAGTGCAGGCCACAAGGTAAAAGGACTGTACAATATGATTAATAATTGAAGGAATTATTGATATTTAAGCCTTCATTTTTCAGGATACCATTGCTTCAGTGTTATGGAAAGATGAGATTGTGATTAGATTAAAGACATGAATACACTGCAGCTGCCTAAAATAGACATAACCATAATAATTAAGCAGAAAAATGCAATGAACCTATTTGAAAAAAATCTATATTTGGGGTGTAATACTCAGAAGCTGCTTTATTGTGTTGTCTTTATTTTCAAATGCAAAGCAATACAGTTGCTTCTACAAGTTACTTGATTCTGCTTTTCAGCCCAGAGCTGCTCAGACTGGAATTCAACTAATTAGTACTTCTCTCTGACGCGCTTGGAGGAGTTCATGTGAAAAAGAGAGGTCATATAATTATAGCCCTGGGAAAACCCTGGGCTCTATTTGTGTAATAGTGTGTGTATGTGTGTAGGTCTGTTCCTATGTGTGAGTATATACGCGTAGCTGGCTATCCTCATGAGATTCTGTGTTGTGTGGTTTTATTTGCAGGCTCAGCCTTTTGCGAGTACGACAGTCGACCTCACTCACTTTCTTTATTTGCCAATATGATGAAAAAGGACTTAAACTCCTCTGGCTGGAGCCCCAAATTATAAATTACACTTCTCGCCTTGGGACCCAAACACATAAATGTAAAACTCTTTCTGTGTGAAGACGCAACTGAAGAAACAAAACCCGATACTTGCTAAACAGAAAAATGTAAAAACAAACAAATAAACAAGAAAAGAATTCTCTCAGGAGAAAGCAATCCACGGTTCCTTAATCTTCATGAAAGAGCTCAAAACCCCTTATTATACAAGCTGTGGCTCCTACTACTACTACTACGGGAAATGCCACAATTAATAAATCAATTAGCTCACAGCAGGTATTCATCTGTTTCTCAGTAGATAAATATAGTAATTTAACACTGCACACATATCAATAAGCAGTCAAAAGAGCTCTGCATACACTGCAGTTTCTCAGAAAGACATTACAATCCCCCTCCAGTTGGTACGTTCCATTAGGAAAGTGAATCCTAATTGGCTGGGCGTGGTTTGTCATTTCCTGGGTCTAAAACTGACAACTGACAGGTGCAGGTGTTCTGTGACTAAGAAGCAATTCAAAACATACGGAACAATGTCCCAAAAACAACACAGACAGAGTATCAAGCAGCACATTAACTAACAAGAGGCATTTAAGTGGCTGTGATGAGCAAGTGGAGTGTATGTATCTCAAACTAATTCTGATGTGTCTCTGTTTTGTCTCCAGCATGTGGAAGGGCCTGAATGTGAACTGCACGGACAGCACGGGATACACACCTTTGCATCATGCTGCACTTAATGGACACAGGTAAGACTGCACATTATTGTCTTCCACTTAATAGAAATTCAAATTTATTTATTTAAGTGCTGTACAGTTAAATAGAGTTGGAGGAGGTGTGTGTATACATTTATATGTACTTCCAAGTGCCGGGGGTGTCTATTAGCTGGAACCATCACATTATTGATATTTTTGTTTGATAAATTACTTACACAGTTAGTTATTGAAATTAATGTTGATTAATTTTCCTGTCAGCCCACTAACAGTTAAATTGACACATTTCTCTCAGTGCTCATATTTTGGTCTGCTCAAATGCCTTGTATGTAAAATAAATAGTGTAGTCAGGAGGAACACATTTTAGATTTTGATTATTTTCCTATTTTTACTGTCAGGTGAACAGTGGTGTAACAGGTTTAAATAGTTTTTCCTTAGTTATAGTTATTCCTGCAAGGCCATGTAGTGTTGTGCTTTGTTCTTTATTGGGAACAAAATTACAAAACACTTAAACTAAATCAAAATGTCAGAAATTGATTCAGCATCCTCAGTAACCCATAATACCCCTCCAATAGTGTCCAAATCTGCCAAACAGTTGCTGAAATAAAGTCTATGCGATTATGCTAATCAGTGTGAATTATGTGGCAATTTATAGTTTTCTTACAATATTGTGACGCTAATAATACTGTAAGAAACTGAAGTTTTTAGAGAAAAATATAACACGACAGCAAACGGCTGCTAATTTACACATTAAGCTTTTACGGAGCAACCTTGGCTTTCAGTTGGGAGTCGTGTTTCTGGACATATGATGAGTGTAAGTCCCGTTACTCGGCTGTCTTTTAAGCTCTGGTTTTGGTCTCCTGGGGGAAATATCGGTCTCTATAAGTGTTAAATAACCAACTGTATTCACCAGCTAACGTTAGCCGTTAACTTCGTCTGTCTGCCGTTTGGTGCTGGGAAGGTAGTGTAATGTTACAGTAACATTAATAGCTGACATCGTAGCTAACATTAGCCGTTGATTTTGTCTGTCGTTTGGTGCTGAGAAGTAGTGTAGTGGGTTGTAAGTTGTAAAAGCCTTTTTTCGCTGATAACAGCTGCCTCCTGTGGCGGAACACGACGCTGTGGTAGCGGTGAGGGTGCACCAAAACGTCACAGTTGCAGTGCGGAGAGCTAGCATAAAATTAGCTAGTGTTAGCTAACTTTAGCTAACGTTAGTCATAACGCTCCGACAAGCAGAGGAGATTCCGGTTTCACAAAGAGATTTTAGAGCGGTCGGTAATGTTGGTCCAGGCTTACTTTTGCCATTACATTAGTTTTATTCAAGTTAGACCATTTACTAAAGGTAAAAACACTTGTTTAAAGAGTAGCCAAACTACCCCCAAGCTAACTCAGAATCAAGACCGATGTTTCCATGGTAACAATCAGTGACACCTGCTGCTGTCCAGTTACACTAAATAGGGAAACGTGGCAGCTATCGTCAATTTGTAATTTTTTTGTTTTAACAATGTTGTGGAGCGAGTGATACTATAAGAAATAGTTTTTAGAGACCGCAGTAACTTATTGGATATATAACATTATGGCAATGACGACGTCGACAGTCATTACTGTTTACCCAAGTAAACTATCCTGAGCATCGAGCTAGGTTAAATACTGAGCCCTGCTAACCTACATGAGAAGCCACATAATCTCAGCTCTGCTACAGGTCTGCATTGCATTTTCAAACTACTGGTAGTGTTGCTATTGTTGCACTCTTCACTGAGTTTTCTGGTAAAATATCCTTGTAACTGTTGGATTCTTCCAAAAAATTTTCTGCTGGAGTGAAGGGAGCTGAGTGTTTTGGGTTTGACACGGTTGCTCAGCCTTAAAATGATTTCACATCATCACATCAAAACAGTCTGGCATTGTCCCAGGGTCATGACACACCTGTCCTCTCAGTAAGATGTCAACAATAGCCCAAAGTACAAAAGTTTAACAGTGTGACTGCTTTTCGCGTCTGCATCTGCAAAGAACTGCCGTGCAGCTTCCTTTCTTCACCTGAGCCTGCTGAGAAATCCGTTACACAGTGTGGATTAGCTGCAAGCCTGACCACTATCCCAGCTTGGCGGAACTGAAGGATTAGTACTGTGTTTTGGGGGCAATTATGTGGATTTCCTCCTTCAGATCGACTGGAGAGGAGTGGAGGGAGGGAGAGGAAACTGCAGCCTCACAGTGAAAATTAGGCCGCCAACAAAAAGCTCCGGAAGAATGATTTAACGTGAAGGTGGGAAAGTAAAAAGAGAACTGGCAATTAAGATATAGATAGTGCTATATTCAGATGTTTGTTATTCAGATTGGGGTTTGAATTGCCTTTTGAGAAGCCATTTTGATGCACGCAGGCTCAATCCAATCGGCAAGAAGTTGAATATTCTTTATTTGACCCCAAGATCCTCTCAGTGTGATTTTGCTGTATAGCTGCCACTTAAACCTGAGTGAATTGCATGAAAATATGCTAAATTATTAATTAACAAAGCAGTTCATTAAGCATCTCAGGGCTGCTTTCACCTCTGCTCCTGGGAGAGGTTTTGCCCTTCTCTGCTCTGTTCCTCCCCCCTGACATTTCAAATGCAAATGAAGCACTTCACCTTTTCTCTTCAGAGAGAGGTGACAACTTCAGATGGAGATTTTCGAATATGAAACAGTATTGCTGACATTACTGCTGAGCAGCAGCTAAATGGGTTTCCAGCACAAACCCAGGCACTGTGATTTGTCACTCTATTTGTATAATACTTTATTAGAGGGAAACATGGAAGTAATTGTCTTCTCTAAATTGTTGATTATTTCCAATTGAACACTGTGCAGTCACTGCCTCCTGTGCTGGTTGGTATACTGCTCATTCACTTCTAATAACAGAGTAAATCCCTCCATTACCTATAATTAAACTTAGTGCTTGAAGTCGGTACTAACTTGTTGCACGTCTTATCATATTGCTGCATGCTCCTATGGAGGCATTAAAAATACAGCAGCCTCTGTATCACCTCTGCTCTTGAGGGAGTTACAGTTAAAATTGAAAATAAGGAAATGATTGAAATGAGAAGAGGTTAAAATAGAGATGGTGTTGGTGATAAATTATGCAAAGCTTTATCACCAGAGTCTTAATTTTATTGCACATGTCAGGCAAAGATGATGACTTAAATAATGCATGGTGCAGGAGAAGATCCTGTGTTGGTTATTAAGGCTCATTCTGGCTCCAGCATGTGATGCTGATGCTGCAGATAGTTGGTGAGAAGACACAGGTGAAGCTTGAAAGTGTCCACACCCAGAATCTCTGACTAGGTTCACATACATAAAATATTATGTTTTTTGCCTTTAGCCCATAGAGGAGGATATTCCAACTAACTAAGCTGTTTACATGGCTAATTAAAATGAATATTTTTTAAGCTAATATTCCTGTTTTCACGCAGCCCTGCTTACTCCGATTAACGTGCCCTAACATGTTTATTATGTCAAAATATGGAAAAGCAGAATAATTTTCGCTTTTGCCATTTTGCTGCTTTGCATCAAAATATTTTCAAAGTTTTTTCCACTGGTGGCGAACATGTTCGACCGTACAAAAGCAGTTTGTTTGTGTACAGTGCATTCATGACATCGCACAGAGCTGACCATAAACAGGCAAGAGGCTGTGTGTTGCAAACTGCAGTTAAAAACCCCAGTTGATCTGCATATTCCAAGTGAGCTGTATGTATGTATGTGTCCAAAAAATGCTCTTAAAACCTGAATAATACCTGTATATCCCATGTCTTACTCGAAACATGCTATACTTGGAAAAAAGAAAATCCAAGCAGAGAATGCTGTTTACATGACTCGTATCGAATTCAGAATATTGTCATACTGTCACATGTGGAAACTTTGTGTGCATGTAAGAGAAGTCACTTTAAAGCCTACAGCAAGGTAAACATTTATTCTGTTAGGTGCCAGGAAAAACAAAGTCATTCTGTAGGGAATAGCACTGACTATGAGAGGAAGCACAACTAAGGTTGCAGAATATGAGCACATGGCATTTTCATCATGTGCATTAATTTTAATAGGGCTTAGATCCTTCTTGGATGAAATATTCAGCAAAATAATTAATTGTGCAGTATGTTGTAGGGTTGGATTGCACTGAATGTTCCAAAATGAAAAATGCATCACATGTGCAGCAAGGTTAAACTATGTTTAATTTGGTTTTCTCAAGGGAACTGTGACAATATTCCATATTATGGATTTCAGGTCTTAGCGGCCTTAGCGGTCTTAGCCTGCTCTGCTTCTGCTCCCTCTGCTCTTGCCATCCCTCCATCTTTCCATCTGTTGATATATTGACCTGTATATTATCTGTCTCTCTCAGGGAAGTGGTGCTAAAGCTGCTCCAGTTTGAGGCATCCACAAATGTGGCCGACAGCAAGGGCTGCTTCCCTCTGCACCTGGCTGCCTGGAGGGGAGACGTGGACATCGTCCGCATTCTCATCCACCACGGACCCTCGCACTGCCGCGTCAACCAACAGGTAAACATCATAATCCCATCAGCATCCTCTTAAAAACCTTCATGTTTAATGTGAACTAAGCAAAACTTCTTATGAATTCTATGAATTTTCAGTCTAACATAAGACCATAATCCCACAAATACTGATTCTGAATCATGGTTATTAAACTGAACATAATTTTTTTTTGTCTACTCACAGTCCAGCTCTGTGTAGGAGCTATAAACAGGACTTTAATATTAGTCTTTGAAGCATATAAACAAATTTATTTCTATGACTTTATTTGATAGTAGGGCTTTATTATTAAGCCATATTGCTTGCTTGTACATCGTGCTGCTGCCAGTGTTGGTGTTCTCCCTTTATTAGGGTCTTTTCAGGGTAGTAGTATTCTGTATCATCTACAAATGCCTCTGGCTCTGAACTCTGACATGTCTCTGGAAGAGGCAGGTGAATTCACTGGACTCAGAAGAGCATCATTAAAACTTCATGCCTGGGTTTCCGTAGCTCAGAGAAGCCATTATTAGTTAGGCGTTTCTACCTTATAGAAAAAGAAGTGATAGGTAAATGTGACCTTTGTTCCTGTTGTAGTCCCCACTTTACATGTTAAATGGTCAATTGAAGCCCTGTGTGCTGTAACTGTTCCAGAACAAGAAAGGTCTTAAATTAAAGTTGACTTCCTCCGTTGTATTTCTTGGGGCATTTAAACCAGTGCTGCCACAGGTCGTCTCGTTATGGCTCCTGTCCAACAGAGCCAATCCTTTACTGTTCCCAGTGATCTCTCTCTGACAGCTGGGTGAATGTTTCAGCTCTGGGAGCATTCAGCCTGCCACTGCTGTCATTCCTCATCAGCAAAAATGACCTTCTCCTCCTCCCTCACTCTTTTTCTGTCTATCTCTGCTCGCAGCATATTGATGATGTAACGGCTCGTTGATGCGCTGTCATTTTAAGACGAGCATGAGGCACGCAGGAAGTGTTGGCTGAAATGTTGATGGCTTGGATGTCTTTTTTAATATTCCTACTCCTGATGGCGGTGCAGTAATGGACCCCCCAGGTTATTGGAGCGTTATTTACTCTGCATAATAAGCACATTTTCCTTTGTCACCATTAGCCAAATCGTTTCCCCCTGAGAGTTGTTAGAGCCTAATTGTTTGCCGTGATAAATGGCGTCCCTTGCCCCTGAAATGAAGAGGTTTGTCAGCAATTGAACACGGGTAATTTTCTTTCTTTCTTTTTTTTTTTTTTTTTTACCCCCGTCAATGATTTGTAGAGCTGAGTGGGCTGCTGAGCGGACTGCTGAGAGGGCAGCGTGGACTCACACAGGGTGGAAGATGCTGATTGAGACGATCCTGTCATAGATGCTGACTTCAGTGCACAGTCACATGTTTTAATGTGTGTGCGCTCTTGTATGTTGTTTATGGAGCAGACTCAACAGACTTTTTCAGTGTGTGATACACTGTGCAAAACATTCCAGTTATTTTGGTGAAGTATTGTCAGTCTCTTGGTAGTCTTGACTCACCTGATGTAGACTGTGGGTATAAGCTGCTAGTTAGGCCTGCATTCTCTCCACCTACCGCTATCTGTATTTTACCATTTCAACCAGCACAATTCCCCTCTAGACTTTATTTTGCAAGGGTATGGTTAGTGCATCCTGCTGCCCAAGACGATTGTGATTGGTTTAAAGAAATACAGACAAACCAGTACATTGTTTGCCCCCTAGATAGTTGTGGCTATGCAAGACTAGTCTCTTAGTGTGTTTGTGTTTTCTCATTCAATTTTATGTAATGATTTTCTACAGTAGCTTTTAGCAAACCCCAATGCTGTTAATGTGTAGGAGAGACTTGCCAGCTATAATGCACAACTTTACAGTCAAAGGAAGTTAAAGATTGACTAATGCTGTTGTGTCAGTATTTGTTGTGGTGTGCACATAAAAGCTCAGCAAAGAGGATGCGTGTCAACTTCTGCCAACATATGCAGAGACAAAAGCTGTGACTGCATCACAGACTATTGAGTAACAGAGGTCCCATGAAAATTACATAGGTATCTATGCATATTTACGTTATATTGTGTACAGTATGCATTCATTAATTAAGCTTGTCCTGGCAGTAAATAAGTTTTAAGGGTAAAAAGAATGACGGTGTAATATTATTATGACATGTAGCTATTCAGATCTCACAGAATCCCTCTGGTTAGAATTAAAAGTTAGCTTGTATTCATGTGCATCTGTGAAATGAAAGGGGAAAGGAAGCTCACTCGTAAAATCGTCTAATTACACTGATGAGCTTTTCTTGTATCTGTCTCTGTGTCATACATCTCACTTTCAGCCTTGTTTATCAACAAGCAGGAAATGGCTGGTTTTATCAACCCTGTTATCATCAGTTTCATCTTTTCTTCTGTATAATAAACACCGGTTGAAAATGCTAAGCTACAGAGCTCACATTAGAAAGCCTCGGCTGTCTGTCACACTGTTGCACACAGACACAGCAACACTCAAAGACTCCAGTGGTTTTACATTCTTAAGTGTGCAGTGTCTATTTTTGCCCAATGCTAGCCCCATACTGGAGGATAATTGAGCAGATTTTGGGTCTGATTTGCCTCTCCTGACAATTGCGAGGGTGTGACTGGTTTGACGCTGGTCTGAACAGATTATCTGCTCAGCTGATCCTGTAGCGTGAGGGGTTGACAAACCTAAATAATCTAAATGTTACTACCTGGATCAAAGACTTCCTGATTTTGAATCCTAGATATTGAACATATTTGACATCAAACATAGTTGATATTGAACAGTGATCAGCCAATTACAGCAAGCTGACCAGAAGGTGTCACCAACTAGATGTTGCGTACTTGTGCAAAATATAAACATGGCTGCCAAAAACACAAATAGGACATTTGTCTCCTGAGCCAGATTGACAGTAGTCTGAGTTCTAGGATGTAGACTGTGTGCATAAGAATGCCATTGGCCGGCCAGTTCAGCTGGCATCCTCTTCCCATCTTGCTATCTGCATGCTAATGTTTTGTGAGGGCACTGTAGCTGCAGCCTGGGCTTAACGCCATCCAAGATGACTGTGATTGGTTTACAGAAATACAAACAACCCAGAGCGATTTTTCCCTTATACCAGAATGAAAATTAGTGCTGCCAGACCTTACTCTAGCGCTGACGCAGTCTGACTATGTGAGACCAGGTTGACAGTGGAAAAGGAGGACAAGCTTATGGCTTTATGGCAGCAGTAGATTTTTGTGTTCTGGTGCAAAATATAGCACACACAGGTGCACCTAGCTGACGATGGCAGTCTGCCTCCATGTTTGTTTTTTTTGCTAAAATCAAGTTTTCAAGTTTCTGTGAGATCCTCAATCCCTGGAATCGCCCCTATGAAATTGTTTAGTATAAACGCCACGTGTGTGGTCTCCTGTCGTTGTGTGTGATGGTGTATTTATCTGCACAGATACTGCCCTCTCTGTATTTGGGCTTTATAAAAAGGTAGTGTTGTTGTGGACACAGTTAAAAAAAAATGCAATTATGGTGCTAGTGAAAAGCCAAGCAGACAAAGCTGTGGCTACCTTTCACTGTCACTGGCGATACTGTTTACAAACAACAGCTGACAATTCCTGCATAGTTAACCTTTAAACATGGGTTTTTCTCCCTCTTTTTTTTTTAAATCAGGTAAGATTTGAAAATCCTCCCCTGTGCCTGAGTTTTGCAAAATATTGGTTGAGCATCAATTTTAAATTACAGTACCTGTTTAGTTTATTACCCTGTGTGATATAGTTCTGCATTGTCAGTTTGAGGGTACAGTTGTTTTCAGGTTACAGGCATAAATCTGAGCGCAAGATTTATAGTGCATTCGTGTGTTTACGGCGCCTAAGCTCCATATTTTCCCACTGTCTGTCCTCTCTGCGGTAGAGAGCAGGGCCTGCATACATTAGTCAGCTTGATATACTAAGTCGCACACACGCTCACACCCATCATCGAGACTTACAGCAGCAAGCCATTGGCTGCACATTACCCCATTCTTAACGATATTACTCTGCCCACGCACACCATTACTTGTGTCAGAGGTTGAGTGTGTGTGTCTGTGTGTGCAGCTTAGTTTTATCGGGTGACTCCAGAGGGCCACACTGTTTGTCTTAAAATCGGCTCTTACATGAGCGAGAAAAACACAACATTTGTGCTTACCTTTGTGCACGAGGTGACAAATAGCGACGCAAGAGTGTGGACAAGGATGCAGGAGGGAGCTGTAATGAGTGTTAAAGGTCTTAAGAGAAACTGATGGAAAGAGAAGTAGGGGAAGTGTGTAGGTGGGCCAGTTCTACGCTGCAGCCAATAGAGGATTATTCGAGGTTAGTGGATGTTATTAGTTGGCGGTAAACCAGTTCCAGCCCACTGTTTAATGCCTAATTGGTCCCAGTAGTTCCCATTCACAGCTGTTTTTGTTTATTGTGAGAGCGCGCGCGTGTATATGAGAGAGGTGGAGGCAGTCTGACTGGAGGAGATGATTATAACATACTGTGTGTGCATGTTTATGTGTGTGTTTGTCAGTGTGAGAGACAGTGAGACAGTGATGGATGTTGAAAGATTGCTTGTTTACTTGAGGCTTGCACTCTGCTTTCAGGGCCAAAAGCTTGTTTTGAGGACTGAGGCGGTGTTTGTTGTGATCTCTCTTTCTCCCACTGAGATTGACTCATGAACTGAAGCTTCACTTTAGGTCTGTACCTAAGGATAACACTTTAAAATGGAGCTTGTTTACTAACCTGTGCATAGAAACCTTCTTACTACGTGCATAAAATAAATGCGCACGCAACTTCACTATTGGATTCATGACACGTACGCACTGGTTGATTTTGTACCTACCACCATGTTTATGTTAGTGAACCAGAATCATTCTAGATTGACAGGCTTGTACACATTAGCTGCAATCAGCATACTGACACGCCCCCATTTCTCTAGATAAGGAAATTCCTTTGCAGAGAGGTATATCATGGAGAAAACGGTGAAAGTTGTTTGTGCACACATATTTAGGCCCTGACACACCAGTGGCAACTGTAACATGTCGATCACTGATGCGCTCTCTCCTGATGTCTTCCAGCGAGGTTAGACACGGCATCTTCACACATGCTTGGCGGCAAATCATCTTTTATTTTCCCTCCATGCCTATTTATAGAGTACCTATTAAGCTGTTGGCTACAAATGAACATATGAGCAATTTCTATAAGATTGAAACTGGGATTCTCCATTTTTGTGGTTGAATTTTTTATTTAATAATTGATGAGCATGAAAGAGTGTCAGTTTTATAGTCATTAAATACATTTCACCCATGCATTAGTAAATTAACAGTTTTAGATATTGTCGATGAAAGCCTTTTTTTTAAATGAATGCAGTTTTAACATGTTAGCATTTAGTTAAAAAGGTGTGTGTTAATATTTTCTAACACAGCTGGGCATTTATCATTGGTGCGTACATAACGTTTAGACACTTCTTAATTTGTTCGCAGACTATGAAAAAATTCAGGTAAGAAAATTTTGATGACACTCTGATTTCTATTAAAACATTTGCATGGTTTGAAGAATGACCCGATGCCCCTTGAGAGACCCATTTTTGTGTTTTGTAGGGGGGGCAGGGGAGATAGCAGGTCAGCAGTATATGCCTCATAGATATATCATCTGAAAGCTGGGAACCTGAAGATTAATTTAAGTTTCAGCTATAGTCATAAATATATAATAAGCACTGTGTTTGGCTTAGGCACCTATTCAAACTTTAAAAGTTTAGAGTGCATAGTGGCTTAGAACATTATGATGGAAGTATATGATGGCCACTCCCATGCTCAATTATTTCTTCGAAGTTGTTGCAGCAGTTTTTAGAGTAGATACCATTTGTTACACAGATTTGGTGCTAAATTTCCACATTTTTGACAACTCAAGAATTGATAAAAATGGTCAAAAGTCCCTCTAAAATACCAAAGTAAGACACCAAGACCTTTAGGAACACCACAGAAAAATCCATGCTGTGATTTGGTGTCAAAGATTTCAGCAAGAATTGCATTTTTTAGTGATCGGATTGTGAGGACTTCTGTTCTGGAAACTGCTGAGAAACCCCATTATTGTCAGTGTGCCTATGAAAGCCATTCATCCTCTGAATTCCTGAGGTCTTGTTTGTGGCTGTAAAATGTCATAAGGTACTGATTATCCTAGAGGTCACATCAGGTCATCAATATCTTTAAAACCCAGCCTCTGAAAGACAGTAGTGTCGGCCAAAGACACTGATGTGTTAGCAGAGTGGAAGGGGTTAAAAGATGTGAGAGTCCCAAAGCGCTTGTCACCAGTATTGAACTGAAAATAAGGTGAGAAATGGGAGCTGCGGAGCCTTCCCCCAGTGTGTTAAAACCTTTTCATTCCATATCCCTAAAACAGTAAACTGAGGGTCTGTCTGGATTCAAAAAAGTAAAGAGAAGTCATCTGCCAAGGTGCAACTAGGGTAACCTTTTTAAAAGGCATTATTAATACCCCGGACCAAGCTAAGGGGTACTTAATGAGAGTAGAGAGTAATGATGTTTCTAAACACCTTTTGAACCCTTCGATTTTCTACAGTTTTTTCATTTGGCCTTCATGGGACAACATCAGCATTTCAAAACCTGACGAGCAAGTGTGTGAGTAGCACAGCATCATTTGAACTGGTGGTCAGCAGCTCCACCTGTCTCATCTAATAAGTGTCCTTTGTGCACCACTCAGCACACGAGGACCATGTTGAGAGACTCTTTTTGGTGGTGCATTCAACGATGCTCCAATATTTAGGAATTGGAATTGAGATTTTAACTGGGTGTGTGGAATGGAGAGCAGCGATTGGTCACCAGATCTGAGGGGTCGGGAGGTGGAATAGAGGATGAGCTGTTCAGAGATGTAACCAGGAGCGAGTCCATGCAGTGCTTTATAGAACGAATAAAAGACTATCAACTAAGAGAGGCCAGTACAGGGGAGATATGGTCTCTCTTACTGGTACCAGTGAGGAGTCTTGCTGCTGCATTTTGAACAAGCTGCAGTAGAGACAGGGCTGACTGACTGGTTCCTACATAGAGGGAATTACAATAGTCGATGCGAGAGGAAGTAAAAGCGTAGGCTCTAAATATATAAATCTTTAACGGGCAGGAATCGATTTAATTTTGCAAGCGATCTAAGATGGTAAAAGCTAGTGCTGACGACTGAGATGATTTGTCAAATTTTAAACCAGAATCAAAGACAACACGAACATTTTTTTTTTTCATTTGACTGTCCATTTAATAACAGAGCCCCACAGGAGAGGGGTGCAAAGGAAGAGGACACATTGTTGATTGAAACAGAGGCTGATTGGTTTTGCAGGTTGGAAGCAAACCACTGTAAGGGCAGAAAACAAACTGTAGATGCCATGAAAGGAATCATGTTAAAGTGGTTTTCACCTGCTTTAAAACAGGAGCTTGTTTGATAGGTGACTGAATTCTCTTAAGCAGCCTCATGTTCCTTATTTCTGCAGCTGCACAGTACGTAACGCTACAAAATAAAGACGACAAAATGTTTAAACTGATGAATTACCAACCCAAGCAGATTTCAGTTTGAGGCGAACAAAATAGGATTATTTTTTCTTTCTCTATTATACCAGTCTGCATGCAGTGCTGGTTAGCCACACGTGGCTAACTCTAGCTTGCCTCTTGAATAACAGTGACAGGACACTCGCTGGCTCTTCTGACATCCTCTCGCATAGCGCTGCCTGCTTGTGCCTCTGTCTCCAGTCACATGTTGCTGGAGAGAAAGCTGTAACAGCCACAGGTTGACGACCAGTTGACTTTCCTACCTTTTTTATCTGCACATCCTTGGGTTGATGTTTGTATTCTCTGTAGGTGTGTGCTTTTCATAGCTGTGGTGCTTTCCTTTTTTTGGATACTATCGAATGTATAAAATGGAAATTGTAACATTGAGGCATGTGGTGTTGAAAAATTATTGAGGTAATGATGACACATTTTACCCAAGGCGCTTGCCCATAGCAAAGCTGGATTGTAAAGATTATTTTGCTTGTGCCTGACCGTGGCAGTGTGAGGGACAGTTGAGGGACGTAAAGCAGATGTGGTGTGTGTGTGTGTGTGTGTGTGTGTGGGAACCAGTGCGCAACCTCGGGGCTTCCTCAGCACGGGGCCTCTAGACTAGTCAGTTTAAGGGTTATTCTGTGATGATTGTGTGTGTGGATGACTGACTAGGTCAAGTATGTCCCCTGTGCTGCAGATATACCCCAAGAATGTTTTCTTTTCCATGAACAGAGGGATGGAGGGTTATACTATTCCTTTCACTCCCCTCTTATCCTCCTCTCTCTTCTGACCCCCCTTTGTTCTCCCAAAGGAGGAGACAGGAGATCAGCAGCATAAAATTAAGAGAGATAATAAAAGAGATTAGAGGGATGTTGCACCATCTGTGCTTCAAATGTCACGTGCGCATGTGTGGACACATGCATGCATGAAATGCTTCCTGCAGGCCTTTCTCCAGGTGCAGCAAGGCCGTCTGGGAGCCCAGAGGTTGTGTGAACTAAGACAAAGGTAAAAGATCACGAGGTCGCTGGCCTGCTGTGTGCTTCCACGAATGTGTCTCTGTGTTTGTGCCTGTGTGTGTAGTCATCTTACAGTCTTGGTAATTCCATGCCCAATGGTGCACACATGTTGCTACCACACTTGAAAATGAAACCATATGTTTCTTGATGGTCAACATGTGAGCACGGCCTCTGTGAGAACACATTCTACTACGGGAAACCGCCCTGGGAAAGCGCTTGCTCAAACATTGCGTACCACCATGCCCGCTGCTGCCAAAACACACAGTCACACTGAGCCATAGGATGTTTTCTTATGAGTAATCTGTTTAAAGAAATGTTATGTCATATGTTTTCCGCAGCCTGACGCTCCGTCGGCATTGGGCTTCCTAATTAAAGTTCAGTAAAAGAAAACTGATTCATCTTGCTGTGAATCAAAACAAACTACAGCCCTGAGTGATTCTCGCAAGCTGAGAGCAGATTGTGCGTGAGCGTGTTAATCAAGGTGTTGTGTAAAGACACGGGAAAACATTTGCAGCGTTTCCCTCTTTGGTACTTTGACATGAAATGTAAATATGGTTCCTCTTTAAGTCACTAACCCTGCAGGGAGATCAGAGTTCAACTACAAAGCTGCAACCCTGGAGCTGTTGGGAATTTTGTGTCTTGCTCAAGGGCTCTGCAGCAATGAGACCCAATATGAACCCAGGTCATTCAGACTCTCTCTCTGTAATCATTAGGCAAAACCTGCTGCTTCTCTGAACACTCCTCAGTCTGATGTGCGACAACAAGCAGTTTGATAGGAGCTTATTTCTTTGAATTTCCTTACTTGAATTCTTTGGGTCTTTTTTATCCATAAATTTCACATTCAGATTTTATGTGTTGGTTTTCACAACACTGGTGAAGGATAAATATGCTTTTATGATGTTTTTCAAATATGATGAATAAAGATCAAATTAGTTGTGTTGTGTTTGGTGGATTTAGTCCAAGACTGTCGCTCCAAAATGGTGAATTTGTGAAGATGCAGTAGATCAAATATCATGTTTTATGTCTGAAATTAAGTTCGATCTTTGAATACATCTTTGACTTCTGCATACAAATGCAAATCCATTGAGTCCCTTGTATGCAATTGTAACTATGCCTGGAGGTTATCGTTTTAATACTCTAATCAATAAAACATGTTGTCAAAGCTTAAAATGTATCATTAGTAGAGCTGAAATGATTAATCGATTAGTTGTCCACCTGTTTAAGTAATTTATCAAACATGCTTTTTTCAGGCTAGTCACGAGAAGAAAATGTTGGCATTGTAAGTTTCTGCAAACCACAGATATGTCACATTTGTGCGTTTCATACGTAGCATATCGACATTTTTAAAGTGACATAGTTGTGATTACATATGAGCTGACTTTGTCATCTGGAGATAGAGGGGATGGTGTGTCACCTAGGTAAGACACCTGCTGAGCTGCAGACCACTGTCAGAGACCAACAAACAACAAATCCGGCTGTGTTTTAGCAAGTCATTGCTGTGTTAACAGCTACTTTTTTGGGTGTTTTCTAGTGACCCTTGGCTGGTTTTCAATCAGGGATAGTGCCACAAAAAGTGGTTTTTTTTTTTTACTGAGAAATCATTGTGTTTCACCGGTGATTGTGCCTCCAAAAGCAGGTATTTCAGGCCAAAAAATTATCTTTTCTTAATCATAACCAAGTGGGTTTTGGGACACTATTTATTTGTTTATTCTGACAATGGTTTGTTGCTTTTCTTTGTCTTATGTCAGTGTGAAGTAAATACTGTGGGTAGTGTGAGGATGGGTAGGCTTCAGGGATACACTGGTTTGGGTTGGACAGCTATGGAGTAGATAATGCCAGCCGGAGAATCGGGTTTGAGATGATACTTAAATCTCCAAATGCAGGAAGTTTACAATACGGACAGTGTGAAAGGAAAAATATCTTTAAACTCAATTTTTACAAAATATATACTCAGAATCTTTAACCGTTACATCCAGACTTCCTCTTTTAAACAAGTTAAATAAACAACTCTCCATTCAAGATTACACATGGTACTCTGAGAGGTTGTTAAGAGAGCTAATAAACATAACCTAAATGAGTGATCATCCAAGCCAGCACATCTTGTGATGCAGCACTTAATTAGCAAAGGCAAACTGGAAGATACACGAAATAGGCATGTTAACTGAAATTAAACTTGCTCTTTAGTTAGTGAAACATGGGCGGATTCTCATCTTAATCACTCACGCACATCAGTCAAAAGGGAAAAGGTGTTAATTATCACTGCTGAACTGCTGCTGCTTGAAGCTCGTGCTAATGATGCCTGTCTCTGTGTGCTCATCAGCCGGCCAAGGGCATTTGTACAGATAGTTGTATGCTTGTCAAACAAAAAAGACATTTGAAGTTTCCGCCTTGGGCTGAAGAAAACATGATGTGCATTTTTCACTATTTTCTGACTTTTTATAGTCGAAACAGTAATTCTGTTAATCAATGATAATAACAGAGAGCTGCTGCCCTAGATAATAGTGCCTTCCAGAAATGTATAACTTATAAAAATACAAATTGAAACTTGCCATCATTTAAAAAAAAATCACACAATTGGCATCAACGGAGCATATTGGCAGCCATCATAACAGAATTGGGAAGTTAAAATGAATTATGTCCGCACAATTAAATACAGCCAAGTATTTGATGAATAATTTAGTAATTCTCTGTTTTTAGGAATCAAAATTTTATTGCCTTCCGCCGACCTGTAAACCAACAGAAAAATCTCCGGTGTGGGTTTTTTGAACGTCTTTATTAGGAGTGTGAGCAATGGATCAATTGGCTGTGAAATGTGGATAGCTGCTTTGTTCTTTCCCCTCTCCCCCCTCACAGTTATTTCTTCCTGCGTCATCATCTCCCTCTTCTCTTATCTTCTCAGCTCTGTTTTGCATTCACTCCTCTTGGCCTCGGGGACTTCATTCACTTTCCATGTTCACTCTCTTAATAACTGCTCGTCTTTTTTCTCTTCTCCATCTCCTCCTCGTGGCTCGAGGCTAAACGGAGAAGCAGGAGGCTCGCCGCTCCTTCTCTTTCCACCTTTTATACTATACAATATAATCTTGTATGATGTGCTGAAAGATTTTATTCACACACCATTTTGAAAAATATAGTTTTCCCATTCTTTTAGGCTGAAAAAATTGTAGTTTTATTAGTACAATTTTAGAAAGCTTGAAGAGAAAATTTACATTACTGCAGCTAAATTCAGACTGATTTCTTCTATATGGAATTGTTCCTATGGCAGTGGTTGACTGACATGTGAACTGCCATTGCTGGGAGATGAGGTGTCAGTGTCCACGCTGTCCCACTCAGTGGAGTGGAGCCTATGTATGTTGATAAAAGATGTTCATTCAGTGTTTTGGAGGACCATTTTACAGAGATGCATCGATCGATAAACTGGTGACCAGAATAGGACAGTGTTCAGCTTGACTTGCTACAGTATGACCCGTGACCAGTCGGTCAGTCTCAGGTATAGCTGATGCTAGGCCAGTCAAATTAACAAGAATCCGTTGCGGAGTGGTTCATGTTATGTGCACAGCGGCACAGTAGCAGACTTTCTTAGCGACTGTATTTCTAAAAAGTGTCTAGCAGCAATTTTACCGACCTGTTCAGACCATCAGGGAAATGGGTGTAATACATCCCCATGCATGCTGCTCAGATTAATGGCCCCTCTGCCAGCAGCACAAGGTCTCATTTCGTCTTGCACCGTGAACAATGCGTGGCAGTAATGGCAGTTAATACATAGCCTGCTGTACACACACCTTGGCATTTTTTAAAGATTATTTTTTAGAGCTTTTTTGCCTTTATCATAATGCAGCTGGGGACTGACAGGAAAGGGGGGAGAGAGAGGGGGATGACACTACAAAGGGCTCAGCCTGTTTGGGCCAAATGCTCTACCAGGTGAGCTCGAGGTCACCCCTCACCATTATTCATTCTTGAAAATAGAAATAGATGAATGAATACACAGTTTTAGATAGATAATAAATAGCTGGCTCTATAATATGCCACACAGTGTAGAATAATATTTCTCTGATTCATCTCTGGTATGTAAATAATTTGTTTGAGTCCTCACTTTAAAGTGGGATAAACTGCAATTCATTATTAGTTGGGTTTTAATTTTACAAAGGCTCCGTCCAGTAACCTGAAGCACTTTTTATTTTTTATTTTGAGATTTGTTTGAGGGAGACTGAGAGAGCTTCTACTAACCAGGCGCAGTTGGGGAGACAAGTTATTTTAGGGTGCCTTCACACCTGTAGTTCGGTTCATTGGGTCCGCACCAGAGGGGAAAAATGTTCCATTGTTGCATTTTAGTTCTGGTTTGGTTCATGTTCACACTGAATTTTTGCACATTAACCAAGAGGAGTAAACATGAAGTTCTAACAACTGAAAGGTGACTCGTGGATTGGACAGTTTTGGCGTTTGTCATCCTGCATCATCAGGACCCATGTTGGAAAATCAAATTGCTCCAAATCTGAGGCCTCTGGGTTGGGAGAGAGTTACTGCCTCAAGCAAGGCTATCCAGGTATCTCGGGGTCTTGTTCACGAGTGAGGGTAGAATGGAGCGTGAGATGGATCGGCGGCTTCTGCAGTGATGTGGGCGCTGCGCCAGTCAGTCATGGTGAAGAGTGAGCTGAGCCGGAAGGTGAAGCTTTCAATTTACTGGTCCATCTACGTCCCAACCCTCACCTGTGGTCATGAGCTCTGGGTAGTAGTAGAATGAGATTGCAGATAGAAGCGGCAGAAATGAGTTTCTTCAGTAGGGTGGCTGAGCTCAGCCTTAGAGATAGGGTGAGGAGCTTGGACATCTGGAGGGAGCTCGGAGTAGAGACGCTGCTCCTTTGCGTTGAAGGGGGTCAGTTGAGGTGGTTCGGGCATCTGATCAGGATGCCTCTTGGGCTCCTCCCGCTGGAGGTGTTTCGGGCACGTCCCACTGGTAGGAGGCCCCGGGGCACACCCAGAACACACTGGAGGGATTACATATCTCATCTGGCCTGGGAACGCCTCGGGGTCCCCCAGGAGGAGCTGGAAAGTGTTGCTGGGGAGAGGGACGTCTGGGGTGCTTTGCTTGGCCTGTTGCCCCTGCAACCCAGCCCCGGATAAGCGGATGAAAATGATTGGATGGATGGATGATTGTAAGCATTGTTAGTAGGCTATTATTAGACTGCAAATCCATTACAGGTTATGAGAAATGACTAACATAGAGACAGGATGAAAAGAATGCATCTTGTACAGTAATAATTTGGGGCTTAATACTATGGGATCACTGTCACACATTTATAATGGACTTAATGAACAGATAAAGCACGTAGAGTCGGATACAATGATGGCAGGGACGATAGTTTTACCTCACTGATGTTGATATGTGTTACCATGGTTACATGTATGCACTAGCATAAATAGGTTACGGGTTATACATGGCCTTAATCAGGAGCAATTATGAGATTGTGAACAGATTGAAATGATGCTAAAATCACATATCTGCTGTCATACAATCCTGTGGTGGATTCGTTTTCTTTCACACCACAAACAAACCGCACCAGAGTCTGTTTGGAAGCGGACTGAGACCCACCTTTCCACACATTCAGAGTTCGTAAATATCGGAAACAGGAATCAGCCAAAAAATTTTGCATCGTCACCATTGTATGATTAAGTCTGTATTCCACTCAGAAAATGGAGGCCTAGCTTGCTAACATTTTGTTGTGGTCAACATCTGCTGAGTCATCAGCACTGCCAACACTGTCACTACTGTCTTCTTTCTGGTAATTAAAATTTTTTGACCAAACAACTCCACAGGAAACAGCGAGTACATATAAATACCTGCTTCTTAGCAAAAATGAATTTTAATTTTAGTTTGATTTTGAGGAGACTGATATGAAACAGCGAATAAAAGCTAGAGTAAAAAGCAGATTTGATGTGAATATTTGTTTTTTGTTTTGACAGAAAATATACTGTGTACATATAGAGAGAGAGATATCCATATTAATAAGAGAAGACAAGAGCGAGAAGGAGAAAAACAGTTTCACCTTGTGTCTCTTGTGCTTTTCATTCTCTATTTATTTACCCAGGTCTCCCCAGGCAGCGCGCTGAGCTGCCGGGATTATGAGACGCTGTAACATAGAAGAGGCTCATCCTGCATATCAGGCCATCAGCTTTAACACGGCGTGTGTTCAAACAAATACCTCTGCGCTCCATTCGCTCTGGTTTTATTTCTGCCCCGGCCTGTCTGATAAGGCTCGCTTATTTGCATGGATGTAGCTGTTTGTTTGGTCCCATGCAGATGAACTTAGATAACTCTGATAGTGTTTACCATGGGAAATGAGTGTGTGTGTATGTGCAGGTGAATGTACTGTAATAGTGTGCAAGCAGATTGTGTGTATGTCCTTCAGTTAAGAAGGATAATGCAGAGGATGCTGCATTGATAGAAATGATGTAATATAAAAAAAGCTAACAAATCCCTCCTTGAACACTAATAAAACATGCAGATTTCTTGTTTAGAAGGACAAGCAGATACTTTTTCATTACATATACCTCTTATATTTAAACCATTAATTGTGTATCTGCACATTTGCAGCTGAAAGAAAAGCGCTGACATCCCTTTGTATGAGCATGTTAATAATGTGCTGCCATGCCTGTTGATGTGTCATTATTAGATGGCTATTGCTCAGGGCCCAATCAGCAACAATACACCAAGTGCTAGATGATATCGGAAAGCTGTCAGAGCGAGTGTAATGGAAATATATAGCCTGCTCCGAGAAGGTGGAGAGATTTTCTCCACTTCTCCCGCTCTCTCTCTGCCCTCCTCCTCTTCTCTATCTCCTCGTCCTGTCACTCTGCGTCTCTGTTCATCTCTTTGTCATTCTCCTTTCTGTCTGGGAATTGCGTTTTCCCTATCTGAAGCTGCGTGCGTGAGGCACAGCGGATTGGACTGACAAAGCTTTATTGTCCCTTAAAGGCTGCAGAGACAGAGCGGGTCAGTGGCAGCACCAACAATGGCTGCAATCTGCGTCCCAGTGGTTATCATATCCGTGTTGAGCATTTGTGTGTGTGCGTGTGATTAGTTTGCTTCATTACCTCTGCATGTTTGTTTTGCTGTTGGATCTGAAAATGTAGTCATCCTCGAGGCGTAATCCGTGATTCAAATGTTAATAACCAAATGTTGACGAAACAATCGCACCATAAGGCCCTCTCATTAGCTGTTCTGGAGCTTTTGATTGTATCACATTATCTTTATCAGCAGAGAGATTTGCCTGGATTCTGAGCACCAAAAGCTTCATTGATGATCTTCGAAATAGTTGACAAAACAATCTTGTATCCCAAACAATTATACCCCACAATTTCCCTTATAATAAACAACCAAAATTTAAAACACAAGAAATAAAACTGCTATTACTCCTGAGAAGGTCCTTTTTAATACTAGTCTTGGCCAGAGGCATTATGTTTACAGTTTGACTGTCCCATTCTTATGAACGCCAAGAACCTTCACTTTGACTGGAAGGATGAGGTTTACCGTGACCTCACAAAACTCGTCTTTGGCCTTAACTCAAATTCATAGACTCACACAAATGTCTGACGGGATAAAATGATGGAGTAATGACATTTTATCTCCGAAAAGTTAAAGGTCAGCTGAACCGTGACACCATAATGTTCTGCAAAGACACTTTCCTGGCCATTATTCAGCGCCATAACTCTGAATTGGTGACAATAATCTTGGGTGCCCACCTTTCTGATTGTGTAGATATTCTGTGCTGTTGGATAAAACATCCACGTATTAGAATGTGTAGCTTCTTTGCATCAACATCCGTATATGAAGCATTTTCTATGGTCATGGCTACATATGAGTCTGGACAGACATGGATGTAAAGTGCGACTTGACTGGTAGGCGGAGGCATACAACCACAAGGCTGTAATTCTAGTTTGAGACTTTGCTGTTTTCTCTAATCCTTCCTTTTTTTTCTTCTAAATTACAGGATAATTTTACCTCCTCAGGCCACAATAAATTATTCAAATCTATTAATTTGACTGTGGTTTCAATCCAAACATGCAGGAGCACATAGCTGAGTGAGGTAGTGTTTAGGATGAAGTGCACCCTGTAACCTTATCAAACAGCAAAGTAAAATACTTGAATTATGTTTGAACACAAACAACAGGATAATTTTTCTTACCTGATACTCTCTGCTACTTTTGAGATTTTTTACCCATGGTTAAATGGGATCGGAGTAAATTGGCACCCACATAACAAAATGCTTAATCTTCATCTGTTGTTCAAAGTCTTCAATAACCATTGCAATGCAAACTACTCACTTGTGACTGGCTGGCGGCTGTCCGTTTAAAGCGTATAAATGGTTTGGGTCAAAGGTTTAACCACTCCTCTCAATCAGCGTGCATAATTGACCATGCTTATGTTAGGGCCTGTGTAAAATAACAGTTTTTTTTGGGGGCACCAGCATCTTTTTTCAGTTGTTCCCATTAAAGGGATAGTGCACCCAAAAATGAAAATTCAGCCATTATCTACTCACCCTCATGCCGACGGAGGCCCTGGTGAAGTTTTAGAGTCCTCACATCCCTTGCGGAGATCGGCGGGGGGAACGGCTAGCGCACCTAATGGCAGATGGCGCCCCAGACTAACGTCCAAGAACACAAAATTGAATCCACAAAGTATCTCCATACTGCTGATCCGTAGTGATCCAAGTGTGCTGCAGCCCCGACATAAAAAGTTGTTTCGAAAAACATCATATGAACTCTGTTTTTAGCCTCACTGTAGCCTGTAGCTCTGACTGCTTCTCTGTGCTCCTCGCTCACGTGTGCGCGCTCAGGGTGATCAGTGATGCACGGTCTCCGAAGAGCAGCAGTCTCGTCAGTACTGATGTCCAGATTCTCAAGTGCAGGCATCGCCAATTCCCAGTCTGAGCAGCAAAGACTTTCCTCATCCGTTGGCATTGCTTTGCATTTGAAACAACTACACCACCAGGTTTCCAGTGCTCGACTCCGGTATTCTGCGGCTGGCTGAGGCTCATGAGCTGCGGCGGCTGCTTCGTCCAGTAGCCTGAGTTCCGCGTCCGTATACTCGGGCTCAAACAAATACGGCTCAACAAAGAAATGCTGTTCCTCCTCAATTTCAATGTCTTCGGACATGTTGGGCTGTCCTTTACTAAAAGACCGTACTGCAAATTATCTTTAGCTCTGTGGTTACTGTTGTCTCTCCCTGCGGTGCACGTGTCACGTGATGTAAACACAGGTAAGCAAAGCTCATGCTTTTGCTGGTCTCGCGCAGGCGCGCACACGTGAACGCGGAGCACAGAGAAGCAGTCAGAGCTACAGGCTACAGTGAGGCTAAAAACAGAGTTCATATGACGTTTTTCGAAACAACTTTTTATGTCGGGGCTGCAGCACACTTGGATCACTACGGATCAGCAGTATGGAGATACTTTGTGGATTTAATTTTGTGTTCTTGGACGTTAGCCTGGGGCACCGTCTGCCATTAGGTGTGCTGGCCGCTCCCCCCGCCGATCTCCGCAAGGGATGTGAGGACTCTAAAACTTCACCAGGGCCTCCATCGGCATATGGGTGAGTAGATAATGGCTGAATTTTCATTTTTGGGTGCACTATCACTTTAAGGAGAGAGCGTATGCAGCAGACTAAAGAAAAACTAGCACCTAGCATCTTTTTTCAGGGGGCTCCACCTTTTTTATGCGACCTCACCGAGCACTTCCATTTAAAATCTTTGAATTTTCATAAAACCACTGTTGATGTCACTGTTGCTTCTTAGCTAGGCTACTGTTAGTCTGAGTGGGCGGAAGTTCGCTGCATAGATCAGCCTCTCATTGGGTGGAACAAGCCACCCGCTGAAGTCCCGCCCTACCACCTCCGGTTGTGTAGCAGTTTTCAACCGTTTTCAACACGTCCTTTACTAACTTTTGCGGTGTTTGATCTTGCGGGGATGTAGCCATTTTTCTGCCATGGTTCGCGTCCTGTAGGCAATATTTTTGTGGGCGTGTTACACCAAAACCTGTTTCCCCCCTGGAATATTTTTGCAAGCGCACCGTTGCTGTGGCACCGCCGAGAACGATTGTGATTGGTTGAAAGAAATACAAGCAGCCGGGGCGTTTTTTCCTCCAATCTTGAAGTGAGAGTCGGCCCAGCCAGACTCACCAGACCTTTCTTGAGAAAGTTCTGGTGAGCGAGACTAGGCTACTGTCTACTGTCAAAACAAAGACAGAAAATCCCATTTGTGGGCCACTGGACACTTGATGTTGCCAGTGAGTGTTGTGCTTTTATTACTGTACAGGCTGTAAACTTGCATATTGCAACATATTGTGATACCCGCAATATTTCAACTTGTTGACATTGACATCATACTGTTACCCACGGTGCCAACAAGCATGGCTGAAAGCGAAATTATTACAGACGCTGTGGTGGTTCTAAAAAGAGGAGCAGCTTCAGTAGTGTGGAATAAACTGTGGCGTCCTGAATGTTTTATGAACAGCGCCGGACTTCTCAGACTCTTTTCGTGACTTAACGCTCAGAGGGAACTCATTCAGCGGCTCCTCTGGCAATAACACAGCGTCTCTCCCTCTCCTCTGTTGCTGTGCGCACATGGGAGTTGGTGTCATTTTGTCGTAAACCTATGTGACGCTCGCAACTCGACAAAAAACTACTTATATGTGAATGTGTGATAGTTGTGGTATCATAAAAGCCTGTCACAGGTTACAGCGTAATGATCAGATTACTGTGTATTCAGCCATTTTTTAATGAAGAGTTAGGCTTGCTACCTGGCTAATGTTAATGTGAAGACTCTGTTGTCATAGAAACAAAACCTGTGTGCAGGGTGTCATTTTAAAAAAGCGCTGGGATGAAGTGCTCCCCAGTGCCCTGCCACTGTTTTTCTGCCAATTGCTATGTGGACACAGGCCCTTAGTTGTGTCTGTAATTGTCTTCTTCAGTAAGTGTGAAGGTTACATAGGCTACAAGTATAATAATACAGACTGAGGTGTCTTCAGAAATAATGGACTCTGTGGCTGAAAATGCCACCACATCATGTCATACTGTTCATCACCTCCACCTTATTTTCATTTATCAGCATATTTGCTTACAAATATACCTGTAGTTGTAACATGGTCAAAATAAATTACCCATTGGGCCTTAAACTTTGTTTCCCAGGTGCTGTTGCATTTAACCTTTAAGAGATGAATGAGCTATCCTCCAGACGCTGCATTGCTATTCTACACTAAATACTGTCGGCGGCAAATGATGACTGATCGTGCTGCATTTGTGGTGGTTTGGGACTTGGCAGGAGTGTATTCCACTGTGATGAAGGATGTATATATAACAGATTAGATAAGATGAAACTTAGCCGATCCCCTGGTGCAACTGAGTCACTCCAGTGGAAAATAGTAATATAGTAGAATATCCACACAGGAGCAGAGCAAATGGAGTTTATTAAACATAATGCAACCAACAATTACACCAGTAAACTGTGATGAATGCGAATTACAGTGTGCATGAGTGTGTGATTATTGTGCTTACAGTACAGTGGACCTGCAATCAGACCCGCTCTGGAAGCTTCCACTGTGCCATCAATGAAGGGGTGTGTGATCCAGGGGGGAAACAGATGGATTTGATTGGCTGAGGAGGAGGGAAAGCTCTCAGGCACATTTGTGGTGTTTTTTGCTGCTTGATCATGTGTGTGTGTGTGTGTGTGTGTGTGTGTGTGTGTGTGTGTGTCTTCATATAGGAGCTCTTTCTCTCTGTTAGTCACACATGCAGTATCTCCTCATCTCTCACTCACTGCTCGGAGGGGTACATGAAAGGAGGGAGATGATGGAGAGGGAGAGGGGAGGAGGGCTGAGGCTCTCTGGGGAGAAAGAGAATAAGGAAAGGCATGAGATGAGATCTGAGCAGTGTGGTCATGGTGTTTTGGAGTTTTATCATGGAAGTTTGAGCAAGAGGAAATGTGAGGGAATTTGATAAGGAATGGAAAGAGAAGGAGGAAATATCAAGGATTTTTACAAATGAGTCACTCAACAATAGCATGTCTGTATTTCCAGGCATGAAACAGAATATTGTAAACTGTGATCACGTGAAAAGGCGAGCTAGTGTTTCAAGAGCGACTTGATGATCATACTTAATTTCCATTTTAATTCATGTCATTCATTCAGCCTGTTGTGTTCATGTTAGCCTTTTGTTGATAGCAAGGCTCATTTTGATAAGTAGCGAGTGACAAATCTGTCCCATTGATGTCTTTTCAGTTGCGGCTGTTTGTAGTAACTGACATTTTCATGACAGTTAAAGAAATAAGTTGACTTAAATAATCCCTCTGAGGAAAATCAAGTTTTTAGTCTTGTTAACATGTCCATGTGGTGTTTTTATGCTACCTGACATATCATGAGCAAAATAAGCTGTCACTGTCAGGGCTGAGCATCTCTGTCCTGGAACTGCAGTTTACTAATGACAGTCTCAAAAAGACGGGGTCAGATAGTCAGGGTATCATACGTCACATACCTAAGGAACCAATTAAGGCTGGGCGATATCGATATTTATCACGATATATAATTTGATAATGCCGAAAGATTGAGAAGTATCTTGATAATGTCTGACACCTAAAGAAACCAAATGATTTTCCAGCTTCACACAGCACTTGCCGTAAAGCTGGGCAGAGCAGTTTGAGAAAAATATTTCCTGCCTGGGAGTTGTACCTGCAGTCTGGCACTTAAATGAATTTCTTGAACCCGTCTTTCTCAGTCGCTTCTCATACGAGGTCATGGTGGCAAAAGAGGACACTATTGATTGCTGTTTTGGTGCAGCCCCCCTAGCGCTGCCCACAGCTAGTCCGTTGAATGCTTGTTGGTGGACTTACTGGAGTTTTGGCCCAGATTGTCATGCTCTCAGTGTAGTCGCTGGGATGCCACCTTTTCAGGTTTCCCGTCCTGGTTGGCACCAACCGACAACATATTTTGCAGACCGTCTTTGTCCGTGCGTCGTCACCTTTCAAGTGGCCAAACCACTGCCGTATTATTGATGATGTGTAACCTTTTAACCCACAGTTTCGTCTATTTTTGAGGATCTTCAACTTCTTCAGCTTCACTGCTAGTTTTCCTCACTTCCCCCTCTTTTTGACATGTCCACGCTACTTTCAATTCCTCCTCACCTTGGTTCGCTTACCTCAGCACAGATTTTGCAGTGAAAAATGGGCATGTACAATGACACGAATCACCAACACTGCAGATTGACTGACAGCTGTTTAGATCTGCCTAGGTCTATCCATATCGAGTAAAAATGACTATAATTATCGACATACAGTTTATTGCGATCCCATTTCGAGATTATTTTATCGCCCAGCCCTAGAACCAATCCCTTCAACTTGAGGGGTGGTCCTTTCCATATCATTAGCATAACACCACAGCAAAACGACAGGTATCATGGGAGAAGTCACGCCAGTGTCAGTATTTTGCCAGCCATGTTTCACTTTGACTTCAACTTGTCAGAGCTGGCAAAAGGAACAAGGTTGATCTAACATTAGCAACACATTATTAGTTGTCTGATTATGCAGTCAAGTGGCGGGCTCATGTTATCTATCACTATTAAGTTTCTAACCTTGTAGACTGGGATGAGCAGAGTCAAAGGTGAGCAGGTAGGCTTGAGCTGCAGGTGAGCTGCTGTGGGCCTAGACTAATTTGCTAATCATAGGTTCAACCATGAGGCAAAGGTGTAGACATGCATCTAAGCTACTTTAAGGTATAAAGGGATTTTTCCATGAAAAAAAAAAGTTCATATGTAATTTTGATGAACAAAGAAAAAGTTTTTAGGGGTTTAATCAACACAAAAATAGAAACTTAACTTTAAGGATTCGTAATCTTGCCAACTATTCTTTGATTGGTTTATTGGTTGTTCAAGTCGTTGAAATAACTATCAGTGGGCCCAAAAGCAAATCTATATCGATGGCTAAACAAATAGGTTAGTCGCACCACACCTTTGAATTGGTGGCCACCCCTGCTAACTTGAATGTGCCCCTGCAACATACTCAAAAAGTACCCTCAAAGTTTGCTTCAAACACTTTGAACACACTGTAAACTGCAACTACTACTGCGACATTGCTCTTTGTTTGTTTTTGTATTACATCTCAAAACTTTCCACACTGCCAACAGTTGAATTATATTTTTCATAAATTTGGCTTTAGAGGGCATGTTGGACAGATGGGAGTTAATGGTGATGAAATATTTTATCACAAAACACAAAATAACTGTTCAAATGTTGCATTGTACACTATAAACTGGGACCAGAAGCTATGGATGGTATAATAAAGTTATTCTATAATTTATTCTGTAACTCTCCTTAAGGGAAGTAAAACTGGAAGAGATGGATGTCCTTGAATTGTTGACATTAAGAGTTTGTTGGACAGATTCCTACTCTCCCTCTTTCTAAATAAATCCAGTACTTCCTCTGCCTCCTTTCCTTCTCGTCTCTTACTGTGTTCCCTTCCTTTTTTCGTCCTCCTTCTCCTTCCCCTCTGCTCTCAATGTTACATCATCTCGTGTTGAATTTCAGCCACTTACTCAAAATGTATGTATTGAATTTACACATGCACCAGATACAGCTATACACGCATGTCCTTTTGTAACTTTCCTCTCCCTCCCTGTTGATAATATCCACAGAAGCCTGAATGCTTATGTGCCTGCTTCCACCATGTGTGTATGTACGGCTGCCAGATTGTCTATTTTCAAGTCTATAGGAACACGCACAGATTTAAACCCTGCAGGGCCCACTTGTGCTATCTCTGTCTTCCTCTGTCTCTTACGGTTATCCATCACGGCTCTCTCCTCTTCATGGGTGTCCCTCTGCCCAGTTTTCCAGTCATTATTAGGCTGTTTTTACCCACAGCTGTAAGACTCCAGGGACCACCAACAATGTTCTTGTCCTTAGAGGGGCCCCTGGAGAACCGGAAAATGGCCAGAGTTCCTCTAAACATGAAAGCCTCTCAAGTATGACCTTTCAAACTAACGTGCTTCTCTCTGAAACATTTCAGGCCAAGGTGCCTGCCTCTATATCATAATTGAGGTCTGGGTAACTTTGATAAATGTGATTGTTTAGACTGGTGTGTAAACTGAGAATGAATGATAATGTAATGAAACACAGTTGTGATAATATCAAAGATGTCTTCATAGGAGAGGTTTTAATTGCTGACAGATACTTTACATTAATAAACAACCTGAAAAGTCCATCCATATAATTGCCTACATGGTGTTTAATCAGCTGTTTAAACAGACTTAAAGGAAATTTCGGTTTATTTCAACCTGTCTCCTATCGTCCTAAATTTGTTTCAAGTGACTAGTGACGAAAAATAATAGTTAGCATGTTAGCCGTTAGCCTAGATACAGCCGGGGCGCATAGTAGCGTCAGACCTGTTAAAACGTAAGTGAACGGGCAACCTTCAAGTGCAAAGTTAGTCCACAAAACAAGCTTTTTTCCACAAAGACCGCCTCATATCGTTAGGATAAATGTCAGAGAACATATAGAAAACGACATGTAAACGTGTTGTCTTACCTTACCGGTGTGCTGCCATGTTTGTTTATCCCTCTCGCTCTGCTTTCCAAAGCGCGGCCGAAATATATCTCGCCAGCTCTAGATAAAGCCCAGCTGGATACTAACGTTACTCCAGGTGGAGGTGTCTCGTCCTCGGTCACATCCAGGCCTTGAAAATAAGGCTGCAACCGGTCCCATTCCTTGCAACAGAGGCATTCCTCTTCTGTGGGCACTGGAGCACAGCATTCACAGGTACACCACCAATCTCCAGAGTTACTCAGCCTTACAGCAGCCATTCCTCCTCTACCTGTTGCGCCTCTCTCTCTCACGAAGCTCTTTGTCAGTGTATCCTTCCAGCTGTTGCTGCTTGTTCAGGCACGCTATGAGATCGCTGCTTGTTCTCGCGATATTTCGGCAGCGCTTTGGAAAGCAGAGCTAGATGATAAACAAACATGGCAGCACACTGGTAAGGTAAGACAACACGTTTACGTGTCGTTTTCTGTATGTTCTCTGACATTTATCCTAACGATATGAGGCGGCCTTTGTGGAGAAAAAGCTTGTTTAGTGGACTAACTTTGCACTTGAAGGTTGCCCGTTCACTTACGTTTTAACAGGTCTGACGCTACTAATGCGCCCCGGCTGTATCTAGGCTAACGGCTAACATGCTAACTATTATTTTTCGTCACTAGTCACTTGAAACAAATTCAGGACGATAGGAGACAGGTTGAAATAAACCGAAATTTCCCTTTAAAGAAATCAATAAAGAAAAAGGTTGAGAGACGTGATGTCAAACTCATTTTAGTTCATGAGTCACATAGAGCCCAATTTGACTTAAGTGGGAGCCGGACCAGTAAAACCAATAACAAACTCCTTCAAATGTTTCCTGTTTTTTTTTAGTGAAAGAAGTATGTTCTGAAAACGTTCATCCATTTGCCATTTAGCCCACGATATCCTAAGAAAAATAGGTGCAAATTCAACAATATGTCTGTTTTTCCACTTTCAGTCAGGCTTCTACTCACTTTAATTACATGTGCATTTTGTTCATAATTTAAATTTCTCATAAGAGTCTTTTGAAAAAGCAGGCCAAGTCGTCCCTCCGTCTTATAAACCATTTACAGTCTGAAGTTTTGTCAGTGCCTTAGCAATGTGGTCCCACCCATATTGTTTTAAGATAGAAATCTGATACAAGTTCTTTTGTACCGAAGCCGCTGGTTGACAATATTTTTCAAAATGTTCAACATCTTTAAATATAACCACAGTGAGTATTGATTGTTATTTCAGAAAGCTGAATTCTGGTCTGGTCAGGGTGGAAAAGCCTCAGAGGCAGCATTTTGTCTACTCACTGTTAAATTGCTCCTGGAACCTGGCACCTCTTAGCCGTCACAAGTGCATCAATATTAGGTGTGCAGAGTCATTCAGTGGGCCAGATTGGACTCTGGCTGGCCAGTTGTATGTTTGACACCCCTGGTCTACACTTTATAAGATATGAATTAATGATTGAAATGTAGTACACAGTCCTAGTTAACTGAGAGTTTTTTTCTGAATAAGTTGATTGGCCAGTTGAACGGAAGCTGACAGGCTTAGTTGGTGAGCGCAGAGACAGAAGCTTTCCACCAGCGCTTCTATTGTTACAGACAGGAAGCTATAGATTTCCCCTGACAGCTCTCACAAACCTGACATGTGCTTCATATGTGTGCAGGAACATCTGCACAGAATGTAGCTCTCCAACTTGAATTTCACCTTGTGTCAGTGTATATAAAACCCTTATATCTCTATTCTCTCACCTACATTTTATCCTCCCTCTGACTCACCACCTTCTTATTTTCCATGCTATTAATCACCACCAACTTTTTCCCCATCCTTTACCACCTGCACCTCTAATTTCCTCATTGCTTCATCACTTGTCTTTCTTCTTTACTTTTGACCTTCTCCGCTGCCTCACTGCATCCCTCCATCCTTCTTCTGTCATCCACTCCCTTCTCTTGCTCTCCTCACTTCATCGCCCCCTGCCCACTCTTCACCATTCCCATAATTCCTACAACCACTCCCGACCCCTTCACTTGTTCCCTCTGTCAATCCTTGTTTCCTTTCGTTCTTCCACAGAACCATGAGAAGGAAACAGCGCTTCACTGTGCAGCCCAGTACGGACACTCTGAGGTGGTGTCAGTGCTGCTTCAGGAGCTGACTGACCCCACCATGAGAAACAGCCAACAGGAGACACCTCTGGACCTGGCAGCGCTGTATGGACGCCTTCAGGTCAGTAAGAATAAATCGGTTACGTGTGTCACGTGAGGATAACTGCAACTTGAAGTGTTTGTTAAAAGACTATTTTTTACTGACAGTACGCACGTAAACCTGAGGTTGATGCCCAATTAAAAGGCACTGAAAAATACGAAAACATGCGTATCGACATTTTGCAACCCAGGTGGAGCAGAGCGTGCTGTCTTTAGACAGAGCTGGACAGCAGTGCACCTTGCTCTGATGTGTAATCCCACAGACTCTCCCTTCACTTTAGCCCATAAACTGGAAATTTGGACTTGTTTTTCAGGATGTTTTTATTATCCCAGAGGGGCAATTAGTTAGTTATGCAGTCAGCAGTATCATACACATAAACAAATAGAAAAACATACCAAATACAAAAAAAACCATTACACTGAGTTGGTTAAAACATAAACAACAAAATATGAAAGGGTCGTCAGATTATTTAAGAAGCCAGTTATTTTTTGCCTTTGTTCTGCCAGCTGGTGTTTTATATCAGCGACCAGTTGGAAGCAACCTGAACTCATAGAATAAAAGGGTGACGGGAGTCAACCAGGACTTACTGGACCTTCTTTAGCGCTCTGATCATGTACACATCAGTCAGATCGTGAGGTTGTGTCTGCAATTTTGCCGCAAACCTTCACATTGCTTAGCAACTTTCTGTGCTTCAAGTTAAGTGCCCCATAGCAACAGATACAAGAAAAAGATGAGAACTAATTCAATAAAACAAGAAATAAAACATCTTTATGAAAATGTTGCCAACATTAAAACATTGAAGCTTGCGGTAGGAATACATGCACTGATGAGCTTTTTTGCACACAGTGTCCACCTGAAGCTCAAAGGTCAGCTTGTCATCCAGAATGGCGCTAAGATACTATCGTTGGGTACTGGTACTGAATTCCAGGCACCGGTATCAGTTAAAATGTGAATGGTACCCATTCCTAGCCGCATGATGATTACACGGTTTGATAGCAAGAAAGAAAGTGATATCTAACCCTGTTAGACTTGACCTTTTTGTGTGTCCAGAGGGGAGAAACTCAGGTCTCAATATAGAGGATTGAGAGAGCACTTCAGAATGATCCAAGCCTTTGAAATTAATGAGAATGTCATACAAGCGTCACACGGTCGCAACAAGGACAGCGTACCCCTAATGGCTTTTAATTTGCAATGAAAATTTAATTGCAACTCTTACAAAATTTATTAACGTTAAAGTCAGTTCAAGTGGCACAATGGGGAGAAAATTAGGTAACAATCAAATCAAACAAAACTGCCTGTGTCGACAGGGTGGGAAGTTGGTGAGGGATCATATATTTGTTGTTGTAATACACTGGTTGAAAGGGTGGGATCTTTGTGGAGGCATGTGTGAACCCTGCAAGCGTTATGTGTCCTGGCATGTGAGAGGAAGCAGCTGGTGATTCAATCTGTACCCTCCCCAGGACAACAGTGGCTGGTAGCAGCGACAAGGACCACCGTGCATGAGATTTAGCTGTTCTAAACTGGGAGTCAGTGTTAAAATTTTAAATATGGTGAATATAAGATGAAAAGAACTTCCTCAAACACCTACTGTGCCAGACAGGCAGGCAGGTAGTCATTTTTAGAACTGCGACTTTACTCTTTTGTCAAAGATGTGACAAAAACACACACAAGCACACTTTCACAGTGAGAGGCGTATGCCACAAGTGCTCGCCAGTGTTCAAATGCAATCACACATTCTCTCTGCTAAGGTAGTGAGTAATTGCAGTCAAGCCATACAGGTTTGTCTGAGTGTGAATGAATAATTTATAAAGGCAGCGGTATTTCTCCCCCGCTCTCCCTCTCTGCATCATAATGAAGGGAAATCCCTGTGGTGGAAGCTGCTGCTGCAGCATGTAACTAACACAGGGCAAAAGTTTAGTGTATACACACATGCAGCGCACACACACGAAGACACACATTAAAGGGGGAAGCTTTCGAGAGAACCGCGCGCTGTTGAGCTGCGTTATTAAAGGCACCATCCATGATCAAACAAAGGGTATCTTCACTACCACAACTCACAGCCTCCTGCTGCGCTCGAGATGATTGACAGGTCTTTTATTACGAGGACTTGCACTACAAAACAAAGAATTAAACAGACTTACAGTTTATTTCCTTTAATGATCAGTTGAAAAATACACTGAATACTAATTTTTCAAACTTCACTTGACCCCTGACCTCATTAAATACACTTGCTTTGCTTGTCAAGCTTTTTATTTTAGCCTATCATATTGCAGTTTACCATTTGTCAGTTTTAAACAATACGCATTGGTTTCATGCAGAAGTGATGAAAGGCAGGCTTCTCATTTTTAGCCATTCCATTCCGTTTTCATCGGCTTATCCGGGGCCGGGTCGCGGGGGCAGCAAGCCGTGCAGAGCACCCCAGACGTTCCTCTCCCCAGCAACACTTTCCAGCTCCTCCTGGGGGACCCCAAGGTGTTCCCAGGCCAGATGAGATATGTAATCCCTCCAGCATGTTCTGGGTCTGCCCCGGGGCCTCCTACCATTGGGACGTGCAGAAAACGAAACACCCAGGAGGCATCCTGATCAGACGCCAGAACCACCTCAGCTGACCGCTTTCGATGCAAAGGAGCAGCGGCTGTACTCTGAGCTCCTGCCGGATGTCTGAGCTCCTTACTCTATCTCTAAGGCTGAGCTCAGCCACCTTATGGAGGAAACTCATTTCGCCTGCATCACTGCAGAAGCTGCACCAAATCGTTGATCCATCTCACGCTCCATTCTACCCTCACTCGTGAACAAGACCCTGAGATACTTGAACTCCCTCGCTTAAGGCCGTAACTCTTTCCCAACCCGGAGGGGGCAATCCACCGGTTTCCTGCAGAGAACAATGGCCTCAGATTTGGAGGTGCTGACTCTCATCGTGATCGCTCCACACTCGGCTGCAAACTGCCCCAGTGCAGTTTTAGCCAATCACCGTCAATTTTGGTGACTAAAGTGACAACTATTGTTAACTTGGCCAAATAGGTAATCAAGGCTGACTCTGTGAGTTGATGGAAAACTATCCAGCCACTTTTTAATGTTTGGTTTTAACACTAGGTTAGTACTTTGTTAGTAATGCCTACCATACACTAGAATACTTTGAAGACTATAAAGGACTAAAGTCTGACACCCGCTCAGATCTAAAAACGGTGGCCCTCACATTATGAAAATAATGTACAACAAAAAAACTGGCCGTAGGGTAATTTTCATGCAAACCTCAGCATTTATTAATGTGGACGTGAGCGGAACCTACGATCAAATCTCATGTCAGGTTTCAACTTGTGTATGCAAGTTTGTGTCAGCATGGACTTGCAGTGTGATGTAGTAAATCTGGCTGAGGTGGAGAAGTCAGACTGTGGTCTGAGTATTTGAAAACACATATTGATCACTTGTAATAGCCTATGAGAAAATATTATGTTTTGTGAAGGCCTACAAAACATCGACACACACTCTCTAGCACAGCTGGCAGTTGCCTGGCTCTGTTGCACTGGCTCCAGACTGACAGAAGACTGAACACCACTGGTGCCACTGGTTTTCAGTAACTTTCTCTCAACTGAGCTCCACTTAATTTTTATTCACTATGCTGAGAGAAAATTTAATTGCCTTATGGACTGGTGAAGCTTCTGTCATGATGACATTGGTGCAGTATTTCTGTGTCTGTTTTAATTTATTTCTGAGAGTATGATTACATAACATTGCTTCTCTTTGATTCTCAGATGCTGACAGTGAAACATTTACTGTTTCTTTGAAAAAGTTTTCTGTAATTGTTCTTCTTCTTCTTCAAAAAAAGAGTGACTAATGGCCCAGTTTCCTCGAACTTTTCTTGTTTGTCCCTGAAATGTGGCTGTGTTTTCTTGCACAGGTGGTGCGCATGTTGGTGAGCGCTCACCCCAACCTTATGACCAGCCACACTCGCCGACACACTCCGCTTCACCTGGCTGCACGCAACGGACACCACAGCACTGTCCAGACGCTGCTCGAGGCCGGCATGGATGTCAACTGTGTGGTAAGAAAAAAATTAATAGCTTTTAGCTGTTAGTGTCCTCTGTCAGCATACAAGGATTAAACAGATTTCCAGCACAGATTACAATCGCCTTATGGAGAAAAATGATAATAAAATAGCAAGAATATTGCTTTTTCATTTCTGTTTTTGGCTTAGAGCAAACCATGTTCCTTTTGACAAAATTGGATTTGGAAAACTCGTAGTTATGTCTGTTTACAACAGGAACGACATTACCTAAGCTAATCCACAGAACCTGATGTTTTCTGTTTCATTTTAAATTGAACAGCTGGAAGGTGTTCTTAAGCAGGAAGTAGTTCTCAGGCTGACTGCTCACAGTGAGATTTGTGGATTGTCAGTATTTTTTAGACATTTTGCTGTGAGTTCTACAGATACATGATTTGGAAATACCATTGTTTATGTTGTACTGTGAAAAAATGTGCAGAATTTCCAGGAATAGTTTGTAATATTGTCTTTTAAGGAGAAATATTTTTTGGAATATCTACCAGGGTTTCCCACACATTCATTTATTTGTGGTGGCACGCCATTGTTAACAGCATCTGCTGACTTTTTATTTTTGGGGTTGAACCGTCAATTAGTTGCACTGCTGGAATATATACACCATTCAGTTATTCATTGCACCACACTCCGGGCACAGATGGAGCAGCAGAATGCCAGGGGCTGTGAAAGTTGAACTTAAGCGCTCATTGTGCAGGGTCTAAAATTCGGCATTCACTGGCTTCTGCAGCAGCTGCTGTTCTCAACCATCGCTCTGATCTGGTCAGATCACCACTGATCGGATCGACTGATTTGACCAACCCGTGACTCAAATTCCACAAACTGCTGCAGAGGGAAATAATTCATAAAGAATTCTGCCTGCACTGCGTTCAAGGACAGAGGAAAAAACCTCGGAATTTAGAGAGGGGACAAAGAGTGATGAAGCAGAGTGAGTTAACTAAAACAAAGCAAAGTAGAGTTAAAGATTTCCTCCACTTAATGTGTTTTTCTTGTTTTTATATCCCCTAAAATGTCTGACCTTGACTACACTGACTTTTATCTGTGTATTGTAACCAGAGAGGTGTTTTCACATTGCTGTACTGAGGGGAGTGAAGTCTGTACACTTCCTAAAATATGAGATTCAGTGTACCTCGGGCAAGATAGATTAGGTACATCACTATTATGAAAACCAGTTGCTGTACAATATAAAAATACCACCAAAGGGAGCTGACACCTTCAGCACAGAGCGGACTTGTCAGTACAGAGAACAAAGTTAGCATTAGCATAGTGAAAGTTTTGACAGACTGGACCCTGGAGCTTCCTTCCACTTTCTACCGAAAACCCTGTTGTAGCAGATATTATTGTACGTTTCACAACCACTAACGCTGTGTCAGCCACTGTCAGTAACAAGCTAACAAGCTAACAAACAACAGAAAACAAATAAAAATGCTAACTACATTTAACATTCTGATACACTTGCTAGTCGCTGATTTTGGTGCATAACAGACACCTCATCTGAGTCTGTGTCTAACCGAGGCTCAAACATGTATGGCTGAATCTCTCCGACGCTTCCTCAAATGCTGACGCTAGCCATCTTGATGCGTGCTGCTCTTTCATACGCCAACCTCGCACAAACAGCGCTAGTAGGCAGGAGGAGGCCAACTGTACAACTTCTTCATGAGACAAGAAGAATACATTTGCTCTCAGCCTCTAGTCAGAGTTTATTTTTTCACTTTTTACGATGAGAACCATGTTGAACAAACATATATCACAGCAGAGCATTTTCACCTATTTTAAAATGTGTCTCGAGGTGAACTCTAAACCTTTTTGGTCGGCAGGTGTAAGTTCTCAAACTGAGTCGAATAACAAAGTGGGACTTGACTCTGACATTTTATTATCTGATGCTGCTGTGAGAGGAGAAGGTGACTCCTCTTTCCTTTTGTCTGAGTAAATCTTTCAAAATCTCTGAGACTCTGAATCTCCTTGCTCCTCTCATCTCTGCTTTATGTGAATATTTTAGAAGCTGCTGTTTTTTGTGTTTTTAATCAAAGAGGGCACAGCTTTGTTTTTTTGTGTATATAATCCACCACAGGCGTAAATGCTTGGCAGATTCTCCTTTTGAAAGTGCGTGTGTCTTCAGAGAGCATGTCTGTGCGGTGCATGCCTCCCATGGTGTGGTGGTGGAGAGGAATGAATAATTGATTGGGAGAAAAGATTGAGAGAGCAGGAGGAGAAGGAGGAGGAGGACAGGGTGTTCCTGAGAGGTCCTGAAAGTCACTGTCATCTCTCCCTTCTCCTCTTTACACACACTACATCTAAAATCAAGAAAACAGAGTTACTTACAGTCCAAGATGCTTCATTACCGCACAGTGCACACTTCCTGTCATGCTGTTTGGACCTCTCTTCTCCTGGTTCATTTACATTTTGTCTTATTGTGTATGCTGAGTTCTCTGGACGATTCAAATGCAGCTTTGTCCCGACCCTTTCTGGGCCATTTGTTTTTGTGAGGCCCTGTCAAATACAGCCACGCTTTGCTGCTTTCTTCAACGCTGTTTTGTTTCTCTTGAGACAGTTTTCTCTGACAAACTATTTGACTTTGCTCACTTCTCTTGATTCTTAAGTGTAGAAAAACAGCCCTGTGCTGTATTTATAAGTCTCTAAAGACTATTTGAGTTGAGCAGATCAGAATCACTGCACTTTTCACACTACAAGACATCTGTTTTCCCCCAGACTGTTGGTATGTTGGTGCCAGGGTGCACAAACAACACAGCTTATCTTAGACAGGGTGTTATGGTTAGAGGACTATTTTCGGTGGACAAATATGGAGCTGTTGCGATTGATGGCGATATTTAGTGAAAGTTTGAGTTTTAATCGAATACTGTCATCTCCTGTCTCACTCTTGTCTGTGACTTCAAGTGTGTCTTGTTCTTGGCCTCATTAAAATTGTGTTTGAAAAAGGGACGTTGTGTATGTGACAGGTAATTATAAGTTTAAGAAGCATCTGGACATTGCTCATCCTGTGCAGACTCAAGGTCTCAGATCTTAGCACATTGATAGGGACTCACAAATCGTGGCGATTGTTGTGTCATCTGCACTAGGCTTCAAGGTTCGGTATATGACATTCAGAGCGTTACTATAGCAGCAAACCACATTTGCTATGTGAAGATTTAGTGGAGTAATGCCATCCTGAGCAGAGATTAAAGTCAGGCTCCCTCTGTGCGTGTTGTGATCCGAGCTTCTGTGTAGTTTGTTGTGTGAGCTGGTCCGGTGGTGCGTTCCTGTTAGTGCATATGTGTCTCCCACTGACTAGCTCGTCACCGCTGCTTTGCACACCACTCATACTGCTACTATCGAGAACACCACTGGTTAACACTGTCAGCTCTGTCAGCACTGTTGCCGTTGTTTAGCGCTGTTTGTGGAGTTAGCACCGTTAGCTGCCAGCCTCTGGCTTTGCCACCTCCATGTTGAGAGGCGCGTCCAGAGAAGCCATATACTCTGAATTTTGCACAGAGCTCCTTTAAGTTTGTTAATCATTTAATCCTCAGCCTTTCAATTAGGGGTAGGCAAAGTATTTATTATATCAATATTATGATACGAGACAAGATATCGTCTTAGAGTATTGATATTTTGGTATCTTAAGTGTCATCTTTCCCGGTTTGAAAGGCTGCATTACAGTAAAGTGATGTAATTTTTATTTATTAATAACCTAATTGAGCAAATATTGTGTTAAAGCACCAATTTTAAACCTTACAGTATTGTTGCAATATTGATATTGACGTTTTAGGTCACAAATCTTGTGATATTTAATTTTCTCCATATCACCCAGCCCTACTTTCAGTACAGTAACCATCACAAACCTTGCTACATCTGCAGTGTACATGTATGTATGTCCTATGAAGCCGCATATGTACTTGAATCTATGTGAATTACTGTAGGGGGACACTGGGATTCTTCGCTCCAGTCAGTGCTGTTATGTGATGCAGAACGATTGAAAGAAAACCAGCTTCAAAGGTTTCATGCCTCCGTCAGACTCAAAGCCTTGAGATGCTGCTGAGTCTGAATCAAGAAACAAGGCAGTTCAGATGCTGGGGAGCCACAGCAGCGGGGAGCAATCAATATCGCAGTTTGCTCAACAAACATGTGAATAAACCTGCAAAGAAAACTCTCTTCTCACCCTGAAAGTTTTGAACGACCTGAATGTGAAGTTGTTACTGTAGTTGACTTCCACTGTTGTCAAAATCTGATCTGACTCGATGTTCATTTGCTACAAAGACATATGGTGTAACAGATGCTGTGTTCTCTCTTTCCCTGGCTGTGTAAGTACAGTTTACATACTGTATGTGAAGCATGTAAAATGGCTTCCCGCTGCGCAGTTAAAAGCTGAGGGGGATCTGTGACTGCAAGAAAACAAATCTGTTTAGGAGGATACTCTGTCACATTGTGCCCCTGCCCTTTAGAATGTGTCCAGATCTGTCACAAACATGTTTCAGCTGCAGTGTGGAGAATTTGGTGGTTATGGACGTGTGTGTTTGTGTATATGTCCTCACTGGAAAGACAGAAACAACTTGACCTGTTGGATATGAGAGTCATTCTGGTGCTCTCACAGCGAGGAGATGCATGACTCAGCGGCATTGCACCCATCTTCTCTGCCTTCTGTCCTCGTTGCTGTGTGTGTGCGTGTGCGCGTGTGCATGATCTGAAGAGGAGGGCTGTGTTTCTCTGCAGGGATTTGGCCTCGGGCTCCATGTGTCTAGTGAAGATGAACACTACACGCCTTTGATTTGCCTTGTGCTCTCCACTCTACACACTGCTGCAAATCTCTCTCTTTCTTTCCCTCTTTCTTTCTTGTTGTGTCTCTCTATCTAGTGATCACGAGCATTGCAAGCCTTTGATTCCTCAGATCTCTGTAATTTACTCTTGACTCTTGTTCTACTCCATCTCTTTTGGGGCTGAAGATAATGTGTAGAAATAGCACCACCTTTTCCCCTTTTTCTCCACCACCTTTTTAGGACAGACACAATAAGGCCTCATGCACATCACCTAATTATTTTGCACAGATGGCGAGCGAAATTGTCCTCCTGGTGGGTTAAACTCACCGGTCAATTGGAGTGAGATGACGCAGCAGTTCAGCACTACTTGGAGATCAGGCATTTCTGTTGGGACTCTCATTTAATATAACTAAAAACTTTAATATTTAATGCCAATGGAGTAGGCGGAGTATCCCAGTTACGCGTTGCATGTGTACACATCATGCTGTGGTTTCAGTAACCTAGAATAAACCCTTATCCTGGGTTTGAGAAGCTCAAATATATAAGTCAAAGATCTCTTAAAGCACAGTTAATGTTCAGCTATATCACCATTAGCCAAAGCAGTGGTTCCCAACCTCTTTCCTGAACTGACCCCTTGTCATCATTGAGTAAACTGACGACCCCTGATAAGTGACATATTTTATGGATATTTCATATGATACTCAATGCATAATGCAATTTCATTTAGTGAGAAATGCTGATATATAGGCCTACTTTATATTTCTTTTAAGAAGTTTTCTTGTACCCCTTAAAGTCAAGAAGGCCTTGTGACCCCCCTGTAAAGCTTTGGCAACCTCTAATAGGGGTCGGTACCTCCAGGTTGGCAACCAGTGAGCTACAGTATAGAAAAAGGCAGGTTTAATGATTTCACTGTCGAGGATTTGTTTATGATGAGATATAGGTGAGATTACATGTCCTCTTGCATCACACGATGATTTGTGAGTTCACCCTTTGGTAAAATGTCTTTCATCATCACTGATGAATTGTTCTGTTTGTATGATTAGAAAAAAAGTTGTGTTAAGGAAGAGCAACCTTTTTTTTTGGCGGTTAGAAGAGACAGTTTGTTGTTTGCAATGTAATGTTAATATCATGTAAGTCCATTTGTTCGGGCCACGTGTACGCACATAACACAATAAATTACTCAAGTAGCTTAATAACAGTGGTAACTGGATTATTCTGATAGAAACTATGGCCGTTTTAATATAAGGTACAATTGATTCCTACAGTGCCTGACTTTGATTGCTCCCTCCTCCACTCCACCTTCGCTCAGCTTCCACATTAGCAATGTTGTTCCGTACCTGTATACACTTGTCATCATCTACGTGACATTTTAGTTGTGGTATAAGTTAGAAAAGGGCGTTGCAGTCAGACACTGCTGCCCCGGGAAATGTCGTCAGCAGGGACTGGTAGAGCAGCGAGGCAAAGCTCTGCTCCTGGATAGAGGAGGAGCCACTGCTTTCGGGTGCAGAGCTCTCCGCCTCCCACCGGAGCTCCGACTGCAAGTTGCAGGTGGCAGAAAAGCCAGATGTCTATGGTGGGCTGCGCTGCTGTCTGATACAGAGGCATCAGTATGACATTGAGACTGTTTAATAACTGCTTAAAAACTCCTTGCTGTCACGTTAAATAGCAGTTTATTTTCATGGTTTGGTACGGTTGGTGCTGACGCCTGATGGGTACCGTACAAGAGTACACATGAACCATGCTCAGTAAAACAAAACCTATGAAGCCATGTCATGATGGTTAATGACAGTGTGACACTTGTTATGCGGAAACAAACTATTTTGGCTCTTGGCTTCTATTGATGATGGATATATTGAGAAGCTTCATCGAGCAGACTGGTAACTACACCACAAACTGCCATGAGAATAAAACTCATATTAGTATCCATTTGAATAAACTCTTTACTCACTTGTCCTCTTTGTATTATCTGCAAGGCTGCAGTGTGAAAGCTATATTGTTGACCGCACAGAGTGGATGCTGTGGGCGACCCACAGATGGACACCCTGTAAATTGTCACGAGTGGAAAGCACTTAATGTGTGTGTGTGTGTGTGCGCACGTGTGTGTGAGAGAGAGAGAGAATGATAGTCCAGGTCAGTAATTGGAGTCAAGCCATAAAGGTCTGTCTGAGTGTGAATGAATAATTTATAGAAGCAGCGCAGTCACACTCTCTCCCTTCACTCCGTGTCTTCCTCCGTCTCTCTTCCCTTCTCTGAATGTTTCCATAATAATGAGGGGAAATCCCTATAGAGGAACCTGCTGCTGGGTCGGGCAGGTGGCCAACAACACAGTGCAAAAGTTTAGCAAAAACACACACACTCACACAGACACACTAGACAGCCTTCTTTAAGTGGACATGAGCATTTACATTCATCCCAACATCAACAGAGACTGCTACATTTCTGCCAGCCGCCCTGAAACAGAAAGTCATCTGCCTTTCAATACCCGGAAACTCTTAGAGAGTGAGAATCGCCTGCCCTGTTTCCTCGTGACATCACTGTGTGATCGCCATGGGAAACAGGACAGGAAGTGGTATAGAGATGACCACAGAGGGGGGGAAGGTTAGGAGGGCAAGTGGTGCGTGTGTGAGGAAAAGGGGGGTGGATCATTTCCTGCGCTCCCACCTCCTTTCTCTAGCATGTGGGTAAAAGATTGGCTCCTCGGGCTAAACGTCCACAGTTTGATGCAGCCAATGAAGCTGCAAATGTGACCTGTCATCTGTTTTCACTTTGGATTTACACCTACAATATTCTCCCCCTAAGAGAACTGGACGATTGACCCTTGACCTTGTGAGGACATAGGAGTGGCTGCATCTGGCGTATTATCCCATGACACTTTTTGTTGCAGAAGAAGCAGAACAGTAAGTTTAGCATTCCCTGCAGAGGACGAGCACGTTGATCTGGTGCAGTGTCGCGTTGAGTTGAATTTCCCGGCCGTGTATCAGCAGACCTGGCTGTCACCCAGATAATTTATCTTCATTAAGGCTTGGAGTTTGGTTTAGTCCAGGTTTTCATCTGCGTTGTCAGGAAGCCAACCATGAAGGATGCGACAGATTCAGCATTTGTATGTTGCTGCGTGTGTGTGTGAGGGTGTGAATTCTATCATAGCTGCATGCACGCATGAGTGTGTGGTTCAAGTTCAAGTCTGTAGTGTCCCTGATGTGTGTTATAGCTTCAAGCAAGATGTTATTGAGACATATAGAAACATGATGTCCCACATGTGTGTACCTCACATATAGGGTTTTTCCATCGGCCCAGGTCGGTCTGCTTTAGCAACACCTCACCTCATCATGATGACATTAGTTTCCTGACCACAGGGGGTAGCCGTGCTGCTGTGTCTCAACAGAGCCATGTTGTCATGAGGTGATTGTGATTACTTTGTAGTGTCTTTGTGTAGATGGCTGAGCTTTTAGTCACCAAAAGCAAAACCTCAAGACACGATTGCTAATTGGACAGATTGAGCAAACCACCTGACCTTGGGAAGCTATTTCTTTGTCTGTGTTGTGTGTGGAATTCTGATTTCTTTGCCATTGAAATCCAGTGTTTCAAGGGGAATTGATATATGCCACTGTTATAGACCCTATACAGCTAACTGTAGCTCACCAATTTGCCTGTTACCAAACATTCACACCAAGCTCCGTAGAGCATTTGCTTAGGCTACTTTCATCTTCATTAACATTCATTGTTAACATTTTTTACAAACAGTGAGAGTAAGTTCAAAAACACTGTCAACATTTACTTTTGAAGTGTAATGCTAACTGGCTGATCTCTCACAGCCAGCAAGCATTATTTGAATAAACTGATCATGTATTGGAAATCTCAGTGGTTATTGTCTTGTCTAAAAAAAAAAACAATTAAAACTTAATAAGAGCTTTTTTTAAGCATAAAAATAGCCTTTAGGCAAGTAAAGGATAAAGCTGGCGATGCTAAGCAGAGTAATGGCACCTCTGCTTTAAGCGCTTTGGGGTTGCATTTTTGATGTATGAAAGGTGCTATATAAATAAAGTTTGATTGATTGATTGATTAAAAGACAGTAAGTACAAAATCATGCAATGCAGAAGCTCCTTGGTTCAGGCAAAGAACAACCTCAGTACAAGCAATGAGAAATAGAGGGGTCACAACAACTACAGCAGCAAACTCTCTGTTATTGTTACTATCTGCATGATGCATCAGTATAACAACACTAACAGAAAAACTACGAGGAGCAAAGGTCTCCATGCTGAATACTGTTTACACCAGCACTGAGGAGAGATGTGTTGCTCTGATTACATTAGAGGCTAGAAGACCCCCACATGTGATCACCACGTTGTAATGGAAAAACCAGTCAAGTTTTCCTAGCACAGCTGCATGTGGTGCTGTTGAAATGTATGGCATTGTACTCAGATGTGTTTCTAATATTGTTTCCACCCAATTTATACGGTATGAAGTAGGGCTTGGTATCAGCACTCAGTACCTTTTAAGGTATTATAAATAACCCAGTGCCAAGTAGGACTGGGTATCATTTAAAATATTACAACACCAGCACCCTTAAAATGATACAGATACCAACAGAGTACTTCATCTGATACCCATAATGTGAATTGAGTGGCGTGTAGTATAGTCATACTTTTGAACTTTTGTAATATACTGCGTTCAACTTTACCACACCACAGACTGTATGGGTTGTAGCTGCTACTGCTGTGGGAGTGTGAGTTCTCTACCGGGGACAGTTGTGAGTCCACCCTACCACACTCACACAGTAACAGGGCTAACTTTTAGCTTCGCACAGCTAGTGTTTCCCAAATAGTTATTAACGAGTCTGACAACAGAGTTGAGCTGTTTTGGTGTCGGTCTAAGTTTGTTGGGACTGTTAACGTTTTCAGTGTTTCGCTGCTGTGTTAGCTTGTGCTAACCAGGCACATGTTGAACTTTCTGTCCCTGCGTGCGGAGAGTGGTTCTTGAGCCACAGAAAGTTCGCTGATTCAGCCAGGCAGTAGATTGGTACAGGGTCAGACCCCTGGCACTCAAATGCAGTTATTATTTGACTGAAGATGTTTTGATACCACTTCATAATGGGTTATTTCTGTCGATACCTCAAAGGTATGACGTTCAAATACCCAGCCTGTATACCAAGCAATATTTAAACATCTCCAGTCAAACAATAACTGCATTTGATCCTTATTGTACCCAGATCTTGAAAAATTAAAATGACTAACTCCATGGCTTTGCAGCCACTCACAGCAAGCGTTCTTTGATTTAATCTAATGTGTGATTTGCCCACTACCTCAGAAGGTTCAACCTGTACAGTCTGTGCAGTGTGGTGAAGTCAAGCATGGTGTATTTGATTGAGTTAGCGGTTCAGCATACAGATATGCCACCAAAAATAATTTGAACATTTTCAAGATGTATTCATATAAAAGCCATTTTGATGGGGAGGAGTGGTGGCATTTTACGGTATGGTGTTATCGAATGTTGTACAAAATAAAAAAGTATCAAATTAAATGCTCTACTGGTATCGGCAACACTTTAGGGTACTCGTAGAAGTGTTTTTTAAGAATTTACCCAGCCCTAGTTTAAATGAGGGTAGACTATCACTACTGACTGATTCATTTTTCTATAAACAAATATTATGACATTGAGACAATTCAAAATACATCATGGTCATGTAAAAACTTACCTAGTAGCTTTAAAATTTTCTTCTAATTGTTCCCACGCAGGCTGATTATAAACATCTGTTCGTTTTTGTTTTTTTACTGTGGCTCCCGAGTGTGGCTCTGATAAAAGTGGGCTTGTCAGAGTAATCGTCTCTCTCATCACTGCTGATCCAAGATGAGGCAGCGTCCTCCCCTCGCTAGTTTCCATGTGTTGCATCATATCTGTAATATCCCCATTAGAAGCACTGGAGGCTGATACGGGCCGGCGTATGGTGAGGGAAATTGGGACGTTTCCACACAGGCTCCTGCTGCTTGTGTAATGGTTTGAAATCGGTGTGGCCTCACGCTGTTTGCAGGCGAGCGAATGTGACTTTTTAAAATCTTGCTGAATCTCTTTCATTTAACCGCCAAAGAGAAAGAGACGTATAAAATAAAAATAGTGTTTTTCCTGCTCCTTTTAATCCTGTTTTTTTGTGTAATGGCTTTCGTGCTTCTCAGTCCACTTCTGTTTTTGATGTCTATTTTTGTCTCTGTGTTCAATTGTTAAAGTGATGGAATATTAACACACACACACTCTGTCTTTTTCTCAGACCGAGAATGGCAGTGCCCTCCACGAGGCAGCTCTCTATGGGAAGATGGATGTAGTTCGCCTCCTGCTTGACTCAGGTGGGTCTATAAATATATCCTGGGAAAACAAAAACAGTGTGTGTGTGGTTTTCCCTTGTTGTTCCTTTTTATTGTAATGTTTTTACCCCCAGATTGTGGGTTAAATTTTGCCCTCAGGTGAACTCAAGGCATCTGTCTGCTGCATTCTGTCTCTGTTTTAAAAGCCTGGACTGTCGGCTCTGTTATTGTTTGGGCCATTTTTTCTGTCATGTCAGGAGGAGGTGCTGAAACTTAAACAGGAAATGATATGTGGTGTCTTGTTTTGATGATGTCACTCAACTTGACAAAGGGGTCACGGTGATAAGCAGAGACCAAAACGCACATGTAAACTCCTTGTATCCAGAGCAAATTTAGAAAGAAGACCGTTGTCCTTTGATTCCACCGCCACCCTCCACCCACTTTTCCTTTAGCACTTCCTTTTTCCTGCAGAGCTTCCTGGCCATGTTCTTTTGGCCTCGATTTTATTAACATCCTGGATCAGCGCAGGGCTGCGTTGGCCTGATTGCTGAACTTAAATCTTACACAACCCTTGAAAAATTGTATGTATGCATATATGTGTGGGTGTGGGGTGGGGGGGTGCAGGATGGGCCTTTCATTGTCAGTTATGCAGGGAAACAGCTGAGGATGTTAAAATACACAGTCAGTGCATCAAAGATATCATAGTCATGTTTTGGATTTACTGATGAAAATTTGCACTCATTTTTTAACTAATTTATTTATTATGCATCAGAGTTCTTTGCCAGTCTTGGAAACAATGTTTTTTCAAAGCAGTCTTGGATTAAACCCTTTTCTGGAGCTTTCAGCCACATCACGCAGGAGATATAACTTAATTGATCAGTTATTAATTAGTGAGCTTCGGAGGCTGAAAGGCTCATTTATACTCTGTTTACAAACAAAAATAGATGCATCCACTTCAAACTGTCACTGCCCATAAACCTCCATGTGTCGGAAACGAAAAGGCGAATAGCTTTATCTAGTTTGTCTGTTCTGGGCTACTGTAGAACAACATGGCGGACTTTGTGGAAGAGGACCAGCTCCATATGTGGATATAAACAGCTCATTCTAAGGGAACGAAACCTATTATAAAATAATGAAAACGAATAGTGAACTTTATTAATCATTTCTGCCAATAGATGCCCCTAAATCCTACACACTGGACCTTTAAGAAAGAGGGAAAGTCAGAGGTAGCGTTGTAGACTCCAGTGGACTTTGAGGCCATTAAATACATCGGGACATGTTTAAAATTTCTGAATAACTCTTAAAACCTTCAATATAAAAAGTTCCCCATTTTTAAAATGTCTTTGTCCTGTCCTGTGGTCGTGTCTCGCTCTAACTATTGGCCACACTGCCCCTACGATTTCCGGTGGTACTGCTCTGTTTTGTCCGTACCTGTTACACCTCTTCATAACATAAAGCGAGCAAGCGAACTCTTAACTGTCCTCTTTGAGTGACATCATCATTCAAGTAGCCTATGGAGCCCTGAGCGAGGCTGAGGAATGACTTGCGGTTGCTCTGAAAATATAGCAAATTATGACATCTTCATTGGGAAACACTGATGTTCGCTTACTCGCTTGTTCGCATTGCATCCAGTTAAGAGGTCATAGCTTTCAGAAAACAAATATGGACAACATGAACGCTGAGTGTGGACAGAAGGTATGTCTGTGTCCGATACATACCAGTAACGTTGAGCATAAATGAGCCTGTGAATGGAGCCAGGTGTTTCCCTCTGTTTTCCAGTCTTTGCTAAGATAAGCTAACCAGCAATCGGTGAAAGCCTCAATTTACCATACTGACATGAGAGTGATAGATTGTCTTATCTTACATCTTACAGCATTAAGCATGAAAGTTCATTATTAATTCAAATTATTCTGTTTTTGAATTTATAATAAATGCATAAAACACAAGAGGTGAAACATGTGAAAGTCCTATTAAGTTAAAAGCAACAGAAGAGCAGTAAAACGTGTATAAAGGAAGTATGATAGGAATGAGAGAAAACTGGCAAATTACATCAGGTCTGAATGTGCTTCCTCTCAGTTTTATTCATTTTTCTTTTATGGAGCTCAGCAGAGTGGCGGGAATGACATTTATTTTTCATGTCAAATTGGATCTGTGAGCACAGGAAGAGATTAAACAGGCTAGCAGTCAGGTAAATCAGGACCTGAAGTAGAAGAAAGATTTATTTTCCCTGCACACTATTGAGTTTGTGTGTGCATGACTGAGTGTGTGTGTAAGCCACGGGTTGGTGTGTGTTTGTTTTTTTGTGGATTCATATATGTGTCATTGTCTGGGACTGTGATGCAGCAGGGTAAAAGGTGCATGTTTGTGTAAGAGCAAGAGAAACACTGGTCTAAAATTTGATGAAAAGCGTGTTTACTCCTTGTAAAGAGTCTTCATGAATTAATAAAATCCCACATCCATCCTCGGGTGACTGCAGCTCATTCATCTTTTGCTGACTGGAGTTTTGTGACTGAGTGGTGTGTCAGCAGATCTCAGGTCTCAGTCATATGTGCAAACTGTATGTGAGTGCATTGTATTTTTGTGTCTGGGGTTTGAGCAAGTATGAGTAGGTTTATCATGTTCTCAGTGTCACGGCTGTTGAGGTTTGGCCTCTGCCCTGCTGTCGGTGTGTATTAACACTTGTGCTTGTATTTTTCTGTGTGTGTGTTGTGTCTCAGAAATCGACACCAGTCTGAGAGACAGCCAGGGGAGAACAGCTCTGGAGATCCTGAGAGAACATCCTGCACCGAAATCCCAGCAGATCACTGCTCTTATTCAAGGTAAGACACACACACACACACACACACACACACACACACTAGATTTAGATGAATTTCACTTCAAAAATTGGGTCATTTCAAGCGCAAAAAATAGAATGTTCCTGTAGAGTAAATGTAGTACAACAAAATGAAGATTAAATATACAGTATTCAGTTTTTTGTTTTTTTTTTCGTATAGAGATTAAGCTAACAGGCACACCAAGTGTTTCTGCTGACTGGATTGGCCGTAGGTTAACATTACACTGCAGGTGTGTTGACACGCAGAGCATACAAGTTGTAGAAATGTGCAAGGGCAGTCCAAATTTTGAGATGTTCTTGGTGTGTGGAGTATGTGACCGTTGTTATGAGAGGATGTGTTCCAATTTGAAAACTTGTTTTCCAGGAAGTGTATCTTCTATTGGAGACACAATGGGAGCTGCGGTACTGTACGTGTTCAGTTGCTACAGTGTGAGAGTGCACAGTTACACAACTCAAGCCTGTAAATGTTGTCCTTGATGTTCCCTCAGTACAGTGACCTTCCCAGTTCTCCTGCGTTGTGTTATTGGTGGTGATTAGGGATGATTGTTTTGTTGAGGTATTTCATTTAAATGGATTGATAGGGCTTTTTTGGAGACTGTCCTCCTCCAAAATACGACCACAGAGTTTGTTTGTACATGCGTGTTATGACACATATTCACGATCATTGTTAGGGGGTCACCTGGCAGTTGCGAAGGACAGGAGAGGCAAAATGGAAATTTTCTATCTGGTTGCATTTTTTTCCCTGTCACTGTAGACAAGCAAATGTAGACGTGATCATAAACGTCAATTGTCGTACTGAAGTATAGTGTGAAATGGGTGTATTGCTGCAACCCTTGTAACAAACGTATTTATTTTAAGCCAAACCATGATCTCTTTTTCTAAACTTAACGAAAGAGTTTTGTTTCCTAACATTAACCACGTAGTTTAGGCGCAACAGCAACTGTTACACAAAGGTAACCACATATTTAAAACTGTGATATAATGATCATGTGCAAGCTATTCAGTCGTCCATTGGTAGATGCACTCATTTAGGAAGCACTCCTGTGTGTCGTATTGGAGGTTAGGAACATACAGCCTATGTGGATGTATGGGTTGGAAGCATTTTTGACACCTACTGTACATTGAATTTGTTCAGACCCACGATGCACAGTATATGCTGTTTTCAAAATCACAGCTACTTACAATATGAGCAGTTATAATAGATGTAAGTGAAGTGTGAAACACAATTATGTATCAGTAACAGTTGTAAGATGTGTCCTGGCACACTTTGTACAGAACAGCAGGTCCTCACTATGCCTTAGAAGGACACAGATTTTATATATCTCACTTTTATTATCAGGGCCATCATCCTCACATTGAATTTCACCTCCGTGACACTAGATCTTTCAATCTATGATTAGTGTACAACGCTATTTACATCCAAATACACAGTCTATTAACTTGAGGACTGAGTGTTTTCATTTACACTGGCTGCAATCTGAATGTGGTTATATTTGGCGAGCTCAGGCTTGTTGCCAGGAGCAGACTGGAGCATTTAAATCACAAAGAAACAAAGTTTTTCCTGTGAAAACAGGTTGGAGGAAGAGCTGTAGAGAAGGAGGACTCTTCCAAAGTGTTTAAATATTCAAGGATGCTTTGTGAATTAGCATGCTCATGCCTGCCAAAATCTCCTTTACTGGAAAAATACCACAGGGAAGGAAAAAGATGATTGTGCTTTTAAACTGAGCTGCAGCTAACAATTATTTTCCCCTCGATTAATCTGCAGATTATTTTCTCAATTAAATCGATTAATCCTTTGGTTTTTAAAATGTAAATACAGCCAAAGATAGCCACTGTAATTTCTCAGAGCCCTAGGTGGAGTCTTATTATTCCTTGTTTTATCCCAAATGTAATCAGTCAGACATTTTCCATCATGCGTCTTAAATGTCTGCTGCATAATTAAACTGGATCTAACCAATAAAGTCATAAATTCATAGCAGCACATTACAGATGCACCTGGTCAGCCTATTTCAGCACAAGAAAAGTACGTTTAATTCTCAGTGTTTTCACTTTCTTTCTTCAGTCTTCCTCACATTGGTCCCTGACCTGCCATTAAAAGTCCCTTTTTTGCTGCCATGTTTACTGCAGTATGTGTTTTGTGTGTGACCAGTGATTGTTAGTGTGAGTTTACTCCACAGTCCCCAGAGACCCAGAGATTCTCCAGATTGCGACTTTTAAAGACAGTGTTGTCTTGAGGTGATTATGAGGCTCAGTGTGAACACTGTAATCTGTGGCTCGGAGGCCTTCACTATCTGTCGTCATGTAATCTCTGGGTGAATGTAAGCCACATAGTTACACATGATTTAAAGAGGGTGAGATAAAGGCAGACAGAAACTGGAGGGATAGAGGGATGAGGAGAATATGTCAGAGCCTAAATTAACAGCGAGTTGGTCATAACTTGGAGGCAAATATAGAAAGGGAAACACAGACCGACTCCCAGGAATGTTGCAAATTGGCCACGGCTAGAAAATAACAGACGTAAAGCTGACATTAAACCAGGGAAATCACAATGATGCAACAGACTGAGTATTTTAGTTGTAATTGGGGACTCCAGTTTCCCATTTCATATGTATACTGTTATGGTCAAAGACCACATACAAATTAAATCAATTTCAGCTCATTGTTTTGGTTTTACAGCCCGCAACTCAACTGTTTTGATTCAGTTTTATTACTCTTAATACCTGTATGCCACTTGTCCAGCACCGAACATCAGACAAAGTTAGCAACTGAGCGTTGGGGATGTCATGATAACCAATACTTTGGTACCATGTCTACTTAAAAAGAAGGAATACTTCGCATATCTAGTCTCAAACAGGTTCGTAGGAGAGGGACGAGAAGAATAAAACTTGTAGAGAAGACTCCGGCACACTATCTGACTTGGAAAAATAAGGATTTTAATGCTGCTGCAACGTTTCAGTGACTAAACCTTCATCAGGCAAACAGTCTTTTCTACAAGTTCTACAAATTCTGGAAACACGATAGTGCGTTAAAGCTGTCTTTTGATGGTCATTTAGACACTGTCCATAACAGTAACTATGTCAGGTAACAAATTGCGTCAAATTGGGCAGGGTTTGGATCCCGTGTGCGAATCAGGGCAGAACCCCGCCATGCGCAATACAGAGAGCAGAAGAGAATTGTAAACATGCAACCATGTAGAGACAGAAATGACATGCCGTTGTTTGAATAAGATAAATAACATAAGGATATTTAGTGTGTTTAATAAAAGGTCAAGATATAGACCTGTTCTATAGGAAAGGTAACCTTAAATGACTTCTATTGTGATCTGGCGCCACATAGAAAATAAAATTAAATAAAATTAACTTGAACTTCAAGGGGGGGTGGGGGGTGTCGTTGGGGGGGCGGGGCGCCTCGCTAATTTAATGGTAGGGGAAACACTGCGTCAGAAAGAAAAGCTTTTTATCCAGTGGGTAGCATTCTTTGTTAATGCTTTGTGATGTGAGCAGTGCATATATACACTATGCTAATCTTCCCCATGTCTGCTGGATATGTAAATGGGCAACTAACTCATTAACCACAACAAATCTACAGCTTGTTCTTTTGCCCACAAGTGCCCCAAAAAAATCAACATTCTGCAAACATTCTAGATGCTTTGCTATTTGTTACACATTTCCCCAATGTTAAACTTGACATATTTAATATCCTTGGAAACTTTGGGTCTTCACTGGAATTTAAAGTAAGGTTTGGTGTGTTCGAACAAAGCTTGGCTTCACAGGATGACCACTGGTGGGTCAGTGGTGTTGAACAGGTTTAATGTATTTTTCATTTGAGCATGCTTTGAATTCTGCTGCTGAAACCCTGAGCAGTGATAATAATGCTTTTTTTGTGATTTTTGTTCCGCAAATATGAAGTGAACACGGCGCTTTTGACACTGAAAGACTGCAAGATGTCTAGGATCAGTGATGGAAACACTTTCCTAGACATGAATAGACCACTTGTCGCTTTTTAAATGTCAGAAATCTATGTGATGGTAGATATTAGTGAGGAAAAGCGACCATCAGAATTTAATCTCAGTAAACCAGCGCTGGAAAGTGAGAAATTTGGACTTCAGCATAAATAGGAGGCTGGATGTGTGTGTGAGAGCGAGGAAGAAGGAGAGAGAGAAAGAGGGCACAGCTGTGACTTGGTGAAAAGATCAGCTGCATGCCATTTCCTGTTGGAGAGGAGATGGAGAAGGACACACGCACACACGCACACACAAAGAGCAAAAGATATGCCATTTACTCAATTGTACCAGCTGAGGGGCTTTCTGGTTGCCACAGGCACCTCGTTATGAGGAGATCTCATTACTCCTACTGTTCAGATTCATTAACAGTTCACTTTTTACTGCCCAGCAGCAACTGGTTATGTACTCACAGAGCAGTGCAGTAGTTCAGCTGCAACACCAGGCTGTGCGTCTTGTGCTGTTTATGACAGTCTATTGAAGTATGAGTACAGGGGAATACAACTGTCAAAGCATTGTAATCCCTTCCTTCTGACACCCTCTGATATACCTTCCCATACTCAGTGTAATTGTATGCAAATGTGTGGTTGTGTATCATAATTATTGAGCTGAATGCCAAGATTTTTAGTAGGAGAAACACACAATACACTTTTCCTGACATTAATAGGATTCCTCATTAGTGCTCTGCAGGGAATCTGCCACATGATTTCTCCGTGCAAGCGTGTGTGTGTGTTTTCGGCTGCTAATGCCTCACTTAAGCAAGTTTATTATCCAGTGCTCAACGTACTGTCCGCCCCCACACCTGAACCTGCTTTCTCTCCTCATCCCTCATCCCTCCTTTCTCCCCCCTTTTTTTGCTTTCCCCACATAATTCTTCTCTTCTGCTTTTATGAACAGCAGAGTGCTCTATTAGCAGAAGCTGTGAAGTGAATTTGCGGTGCGGGGAAAAGTGCGAATTGAATGCAGCACAAGCTGTTTACCATGCTGATGGCTGTGCTATTATATCGATCCAGTAAAATGCCTCTGAAATGCTTTTCTCTCCCCCACCCTCACCCAACCATCACATTCTCCTCCAAACTCCTCTTCCGGCCGGTGTCTCTTCCTCCTCTTTTTACCTGTTCCCCCAAAACATTCCCCTATTTTTGTCTTTCATTGTCTGAACCTGCATCTTCTCCCCCCTTGTCTCTACGTCTCTGTAGAATATATGATGGACGACTCAGAGAGGAGGAGTATCGTGGAGGAGCCTGTTCGCAAGTGTCCCGTCCCCGCACCTCGAACCTCTGTCCCCTCGCCCTCTGCCTCCCCCTCCCTCAGACACAAGAGTGAGTAAACGCACACATACACAATAAGAACCAGACCAGAAATGTTTCAATCCAATATAAGAGAGTTTTAGAAAATAGAGTAGAAGATGTATAATAACTCAGACTGGGAAAAAAATGCATTTTTCATGAGGTTCAGGATGTGCTTTAAAATATGCCTTAACATAAAAATGTATTGACATAAGTAAAAGAAATACACTGTAAACCAACTGTGCAGCCAAGAGGAAGAATTTATCTTTCATCCTGAGCATATTTCAACTTGACTTTTGTGCATTTGTGTAACTTTTTTGTTGTGAAAAAATATATCTCCAAAGTGGATTTGAAGTGTAATTTATTTCTGCAATATGGGCAAATAATAAAATATAAATCCAGCCATGGAGAGCAGCTCTGTTAGTGGAGAATGACAGTAACTACAGCTCTAAACAGCCGTACACTTTCCCTGTCCAGCGCTGCCCCCTGTGTTATGAACGTAACATTGCAACAAGTTGAATTCCTGCTGAACTGCTCTCCTGCCTGTTTTAGAAACAATTAGTTTTGTCTATTGAAAATAACAAGACTGTGGAAATCAATATCTTCTACATATTTCTCTACAGTGCAGTCTGCTTTGGTGGTTTGAAAATTAAAGAATCAAATCTTACAGTATCTGGTCATCTCAGAGGGATAGGCGTAGTCTTTACTCAGTTATACATTTTATTTTCCTTTACCACTCTTGTACCTATAGTGATAGGGACTTGCTTTATTCTGACACTTTAGGGAACTTTGGATGTATTTCTTACTTCCTCCACCCCTGCTCTGTCTCGTCTTCCTCCTCTCCCCAGATGATGCTGTGACAAGTGAGCTGTCCAAACTGCTCCACGAGATCAAGAAGTGCCGGGACAGGGACTACTCCTTTGAGGAGCTCTGCCACACCATCTCCTCCCACTCCATGGACAGCTTTGGCAGCGGGCGGCTCTCTGACGAGGAGCGCCCGGATCGACCCAATGGCACCCTGACCCGCGTCAAGGTAAGGCGCTCTTTTCTGACAGAGGATCGGTACATTTGAAGGAGTTTGGTGTATTATTTATCCCTGGTCCTGTCTTTAAGGGCTTCTTGTACATTCACACTTCTGAGTTAAGAAATCACAACTTGTTACAGCTGTTATAATTTAGTGGCACAGAGGTAATTTGTACTAATGATAATTGGGCTGCATTTATATGGCGCTTTTATCCAATAGGTCTTGGGTGACTCATTGTTGTAATTGACACCACCGATTACAGAAATATGGCCGATTTGCAAAACTTGCATCGCTCATCACATTGAAGAAGGGGGTTGAGCTTAGTCAAAGCATAGAACAAGCTGCAGCTACAAAACCTCACCATAGCCACCATTATCCAAAGTGTGGGAGTATTTTAGACAGTGTGGCGCTCTGAAAGCTTTGGAAATCTGAAATGGAGTACAACTGCTATGCATTCAAGATGGCAGCAAGACAGCACTGTCCTTTTTGTCCCCACCAAAGCATGATATATTAAAATTATCAACACGCACAACATATTTCTATTAAATGATAACTTATGATTGATTTTCTAAATGTTTCTTCTCCCCCATATTAAAAGTAATTTCTGCACCATTACTACTGTAACATTAACACCATGCGTTATCTAATATTGTTATTTGGCCATTCAATATTTTCTGTTTACTTTAATGGCCATGCACGAATGACAAAAAGGCTTAAAATAATATTACAGACTGTTGGTACAGTCTATAAATTGCTTCCATTATTTTCTTTGACCCGCTGATGGAAAAATACATTAGCCAGTGATTATCTTAACTGCATATTACTCCAGTGTTGAAATAAATCACTGTCAAAACCTTTTAGTTTTAAGAGAAGTACATAAGTAAAAATAATGGGTCCCTAGTTCAGGGAAATTGTTGCTATTGTTTTTAAGAAGAGATGATTGAATTAAACATTTAAATATTAATGAGACAAGTTTTGGATTTTTTTTGGTATATTAATTGTTATTTTCATTGAGTAATAAAATCTTTAGAATAAATCAACTGTCCTACTATCCAGGGCGCTTTACACTTCATTGACACATTCATACACTGATGGCAGTGAGCTACTAAGCATGGCACTGGCCTATTGGGAGCGATCAGGATTCAGCGACTTGCTCAAGGACACTTTCAAATGCCAGAGCCCAAACCACCGACAATCAGTGCATGAGTCTACCTGCTTATCCACAGCAGCTGTACATCGCAACTTCAATTGTGCTGAAGTAATAAGCCAAGTTGACTGTTTATCAGTTAAATGTTACAGGGATTACTAGTTTCAGCCTCTCAAAAGTAAGGACTTGACGTTTTTCTTTGTGTTATGTCATTGTAAACTGAATATTTTTGGGCTTTGGACTGCTGTGGTCAGACAAAATAAGCAATATGAAGAGGTCACCTCTGTTTACTTGCCAGCCTTGACACATCAAGTAGGGAAAAATATGGTTGAGTTATGGTTTAGCTTTTGGTTCATGCCCCTGATAGTTCAGCACCAGGACGAGGACGGGGAGGCCAGGCTTGTAGGCTTGTCCTGCACCAGGGACCCACAGCCAGCTGTCTTCTCTGGCCCACATACCCCTGGGTCCTGGATGCTTTAGGGAAGTGGAACGGGAGGCTCATAGTCTCTTGCAGAGGGCTGGGTTCCCTGCTCCTGCACAGGACATGTCAGGTCCCTGCTGACCCCCAAGGCACCCATCAAACCCCAGCTAGAGTGTTCCCGTCACACATGCCTGATGTGGTGAGCACAGACACAAGGGGTCACTGGCAGCTGCGCCTGACTCATGCAGGCCCAAGTAGAAACTATTATAGTCGTAGGGCTTTTATACGACAGTTTGTGATGACTTAAAGGAAAAAAAGGTGTAAAACTTTGTTGTAAATCGGGCAAAATACTGGTCAATTGTGAAAACCAAGAGGGCAATTAAAAAAGCGACTGCCAGGGAAATTAGGGTGTTGGCAAGTTTGAATTTCAGGTAACATTTCACCATTTTCTGACATTTAACAGGTACATTTTCAATTAAAGTGATCATTTAATGAGTTGCAGCCATAGCTAAAACTAGGTGGTACTTTTCTGTCCCAGAAATAATTACAGTGTTTTGACTGATCATATTATTTTTTTTGCCTTTTTATAAAATGAGTTATAAAGAGAGAGATGGTGCGAACACTTGTAGTTCAGTGTAGATATGGTATTACATCAAATTATTACATTAATCATTCTGTATTAAATTGCAATTTAAGGCAAGGCATTTTCACAGCAGTGCATAAAAACATCTAAATGTTTTGGTTTGTTATCAATGCAGTGCATATGCAGACAGAAAAACCACCCAGGCCACCTGAAGGCTGTGCTAAATTGAAGGCTTGTACTTGGTCTGTGTTGACAACAGAGGGCAGTATCAGACAGACTGATGCCACTGAGCCGGCTCGTCCAATTGAGTATTCACTTGTTGTTACTGAAACCCAACAGCTTCTGTTTGTTGTTTGCCTGAATTAGTTTAAAATTGTAATCACTATTTGTGCTCAAACATCCGCTGACAGCCCGCAGACACCGCTTGTCTTGACCTTGCATCTTCTCATTAGGCTTATTTTATACAAAAATATTGCTGGTAGTATCAACTCCAGTTGTTTACTCTTTCTCTCTCTCCACACACACACAAACATACACATACAGGAAAACTGATTAGACTGTATTGGTTTGAATTCCAGTTTGGGGATGAAATAGCCGACTTTTCTCAGTATTAGCTGAGCACAGAATCACAGCTGCAGTTTATTTCTAACAGCCAGCACAGCGTGACAAAGAGGATCTGAGCTTTTTCAATTCCAGTGTCCAGGAAGTCAGATGCACCGCAGGACACAGAGGTCATCTATCACACTGACCCCCCACCTGAGCCTTTAGACCACTCACAAACACACACACACACACACACACACACACACACACACACACACACACACACACACACACTCAACAAACACACACAGAGAAGCATCCAAAGAAATGCAGTTGTGTGTGTCTGTGCTTCTGGCTTGCTCATTACGATGTGTCCATTTTTCTTCCTATTTCTCTCCCCGCTCACACACTAACACACACACACAGAGACACACCTTACACACACCCCAGTGAAGGAATATTTTGACGCTGATCAATAGCTCATCATCTTTTCCATTTCTGTAAGAGGCTCAATATGAAAGCAAGCCGAGGCATGTTTACGTACAGTGCAGCAGGCGTCTGAACCTGCCGAGGCTCATGCACGCATTCATGTATGTTCAACACACACATCTTCGCTCACTTAGGCTGTAATTATCTCAATCCATCTTCTCTCTCTCTCTCTCTCTCTCTCTCTCTCTCTCTCTCTCTCTCTCTCTCTCAATAAGTACCAATTTGTATTCCATTACTGACATTCGCAGTGTGTAGGTGTGTTTATGTGCCCCCAGGCTACTGTCTGTACGTGTGGCCGGAGCCATTAGTATGTGATTCGTTGTGTCGGTTACACATGAATAAAACATGCAAAAACCTAAGACAGCACACACACACACACACACACACACACACACACACACACACACACACACACAAAGGAAGAAAGCAATGCAGGCTTCTCACATTGCCTTGGTTTTCTGTGTGTAAACCAAGCTGTAATGGAAATGCACGTTTGTGTGTGTACGTGTCCTGTGTTTAAATAAGTACTTAGAGTATGTGTGTGTTTATTGTGGTTAAACTAGTATGTGTCCCTGAAAGAAAACTCCACTGTTTGACACTGGTAATATTTTCTGCTGATATTTATACTGTATCATGAAAGATTATGTTTAATATTTAGTCTATTCAGTTGATTAGAAAAATGTCAGGAAATTAATAATGTTCTTTTTTTTATGTCCAATCAACATTCCTCATACAATGATGTAAGATGGCGAAATGCAACATATTCTCATATTCAAGAAGCTGGAACCAGCATGCGCTCGGCATTTTTGCTTTTTGATTAATTTTCTGTTGATTGGCTATAAACATTCGACATGAAGGGCCATGTTTAAAAGATTCATAGAGCATGGTCTGAAGTGTATGGTGCAAGTGCACTTAGGGCATTTCCAACTCCACTTCTGCAAGTTAAATGGCTCATAATCTTGGCGTAAAGGGTAAAGAGTAGTTCCTTAATGAATTATAGATGTGTTTTAGGTGTAACATGACTTTAACCAATCAGAGTGTCATTTCCAAATCCCTTTAAAAACGAGGTGTGCCTGCCCCCTGGCTTACTGCTATTTACTAAGGATGTCGCTGTCGACTAAACAGAAATTTTAATTAAGACTAGTCGACTAGTCTAACAAAAGTAGAACACTCAGAAAACAGTTGAAATTTAGCACCATTTATTGTTAAACATTTGAAACATTGTCCCAAAAATATTGTGTGCATTAAAGCCACTACAAGGAACTTTTAAATGGATATGCAAAAGTCTCTCGTTTCTGCTAATGTCTGTGCGTGACCTACAACAGCAAATGAGACCATCGGTGTGAAGATAAGCTATTTCTATATAGTGTATATCCATACCTTTAGGAAACTGTCTCCGGGTCCGCCCCAGGTCGCTTCCAGGACGAAACGATTTACGGCACTCGGACGGCACACGTCATCTTACCTAGCTGCTTACATTTATAGTGACTCTTATAAATAGTCGCTATTCCTCCTCCTCGACCCGACGTCCACGGGGAGTTAAAATAGCAGCAATCATCGGGTTAAAGTTCTGTGAAAGCACTGGACTCACCAACAGTCAGCCACGTCTCAGTCACACAGAGAAAATCCAATCCTCGGGAAGTCAAGAAATCATTCAGGATAAACGTTTTGTTCGCTAGCGATCTAGCATTTACCAGCCCAATCCTAGCAGGAGCCGGCGGGTCCACGGTGTTAGCTGTCCAGGGAGCCACACACAGAGGCCACGGGTTGCGCAGATTCACCCCACGCCAGCGAGGACGATGAGAGCAGGCACGGGGCTGGAACACCTCATCCGGGCTGACGACAGGTACCAGCCAGGCGTCGACAGGGTCCAGCGAGTGCCAAGAAATAAAGAGGCGAGGCACCGCTCCATACTCAGTCCAAGAAGCCGTGGAAGTGCTCGCCAAACAGGCCTTCAGCCTTACCAGCCGACCGCTGCGTTTACCCCGGCGGCGGTGGCGCTTCCGCTGGAGAGGTGGAGCTGGGGCATGGCAGAGGTGAGCTGGGATCCCCCATAGGAGCGGGGGCAAAGTTTTCCCGTCTTGTTGTTTCATTCATCCCCAAAACAAACACATGCGCGAGCCAGGTAAGCGTCTTTACGACAATACGCGCTAGAGCTCATGGGAAATGTAGGCTTCATTCCGGCAAAACACTACCGCTTTTGTCCACAGGGTCGCCAAAATCAACTCAAAATGAAAGTTCCTTGTAGGGGCTTTAAGAGCCCTTTGAAGCCTTTAATCACAATCTTCAACAACCATGTCAGATTTTAAATGCCACTGAAGTACGAGACACTTTGCGCCGTGCGGTATGAATGTGAACATGACGGCAACTCAGTCAAAAGCTAACCCCTAAAATAACATCTGAAATAAATAACCTGCTTCTGAAATGTGGGGCACATTGAACCTTGCAGATTATCCAACAGAAATGATAGAAATTCAGTTAAAACAACATCTAAATTATAATTAAATGTCAGCTGAAATGAGAGGCATTTTGCTATGTGCAGTATGAATGTAAACCCTGCACATTATCTGACAACATTCACTTAAAGTTAACAAAATAACTAACTAACTAACTAATATAACATCTAAAAAAAAGATCAATTGCGGCTGAATTGTGAAGCACTATGCGCCATTCAATATGAATGTGCGGGTTAACATCCAAATGCTTGAGCTGAATGTGGTTGCGCATTGCTCCAGTCGAGTGATTATATGCCAGTTTTTCCTGACACATCCTACATGCTACCTTGTTTTTGTTTTCTATGTCAAAGTACAGCCAAACCACGCTGGTTTTGTGAGGGGACATCTCTCCAGTTTACCACCGTGCTGTTTTAAAACTCCAATCTACTCAGGTATTCCTGCGGGGAGGGGGACTGCAGTCTAACGGCTCTGCAGCACCCACTAGGGGCGGGCGGCTGCATGACAATTAAGCGGCCTTGTACATGGTTAACCGACTATTTCTGGTGCCAACTACAGAGGGGGCAGACGTTTCATCGTTTAAACGACTAATCACACGCATCCATATTTGCAACCCCTACTTCTTCTACTCTGTTTACAAGTGGATTACAGCCATGCGTAAAGCATAGCCTTAACAGTCAACTTCTGACGAAACTGTGCAAACCAGTTTATAGAAATGTGTCTAATTCACATTTCTTTTCTGTGACATTTCAAAAGTTTAAGTTTTGTGCGTGCAAAAATCTGGGTGAAATTGAGTAAGTATGATCCTTAAATGTTTTGCAATACAGTAGAGTCAGTTCAGGTCACAGTATTAATCTGACAGGCTCCCAAAATGCAGTCGCAGACATAAAAAAACACATCCTTATGTAGTTAAGTAGAAAAACATTCCCCACACCATGAAGGCTCACATAGATTACTAATGTAAAATTGATCAGTTATGCTGTCCTCAGTAATGAATAATTAATGGTGTCCTTTCTATCGAACACTGGCTGATATCTGATTCTTACGGTAATGAAAGGATGTATCTGTGTATTGTTTATGCATATGGTGCAGTGTGTGTATGTGAGGACTGCAGTCCGTTTTACATCAATCAATATTCCAGTGTTGCAGAGGTCCCTTTGCAATCTGGAGCGATTTGTGACCTTTTGGTTTCTGCCTCATTTTCTGCCTCCATCTTCAGTCTGACTGCTGCTCTGTTGCTCTTCCCATCTGTCGTTTTCCTCCCTCTGTATCTCCTCTTGATTTTTCTTAAAATTTTCTTCTAATTTAAGATTTTTCTGCCAGCACTTCATCATATCTTTAACATGCCCCCCCAAGTGTCTCTCTTAATCCTCTCCCTCTTTAACTTGATTTCTTTGCCCTCCTGTTTTTTTAGGCTGTCTTTGTAAGGATGATTTTTCTCTCGTCATTAGATCTCTCCCTCAGCACTCCCCCTCAGCTCTCTCCCTCTGCCTCCCCTTTTAAAAGCTACAGATCAGACACTGCAGTGGTATCTGTCTATTTAATCTAGTGTGACCTGCGTCCTCTGCTGCATCATATGGTTCACTGAGATATCAGGTGGGCAGCATCTGCCCTCTGACACCTCATGCCACAGTGCTCATCTACACACCTGCCTCCTGGGAGCCAAAGAGCCCCAGGAAAGGACACAGTGAGCATGTGTGAGTGATAAAGTTGTTCTTCTGTTCCTGCACCTTTCTGCTCTCTGGTTAACTCATTGTGGCACGCAGAGCCGCAATGCAAAATGGTGTGCCACTTGTTTCAAGATTATTCTAAAATGAGCATCAGCATCTCAACAAGAGAAGGAAAGTAAAACCTGATTTCAGTGGAATCCTTGAAACTCTTGATTTGTATTAAGGATGTGCTGTTATCTCATCCAACCTTGCTCTTAGAAAAATAATAATACCCCAAACTTCAACATGAAATCAAATGAAGGCACAGACGTTTCAAGTTGCCTCTCTGTCAGGTCTGCTAAATTTGTGTTAATTTATGCTCTTATGTCTATTTTGAAAGACTTAGTGTTGCTTTTTGTGGTTTGCTTTGGACGGTGGTGGCGTGTGGCTGCAAGTTACACATTGGGATGTGGAAATCAACTCACCAGTCTTTTAACTCTCCTCCTGCTACTTCTGCTAGCTAGCCAGGTCAAGGTCTTCATCAGTAAACATCCAGAAAAGATGTCGGTGAAGATTCTCAGTCACCCATGTCATGGTAACCATAAGAGTTATATCGAGGGGAACTGGACTTGCTTGAGTTGCAGAGAGGAAGAGACACGAAAACAAAACAACATCGTCATTCCTTACGTCGCAGTAAGGTATCTGAGAAACTCAGGAGGATCCTCAACAAACACCACATCCCTGTGCACTTCAAACACACTGAGACAGAAACTCGCCCACCCAAGGATGAAACACCCAGGCATAAGCAGAGTAATGTAGTGTATGCAGGTCAGTGCAGCCAGGAATGCAGATTTGTACATTGATGAATCAAATCAACCACTCCACAAGCGCATGGCACAGCACAGGAGAGCCAGCTCCTCAGGTCAAGACTCAGCTGTCCACTTACATCTAAATGAGAAGGGACACTCCTTGCGATGTTCACGTCTTGGCCAAAGAAGACAGATGGTTTGAAAGATGAGTGACAGAAGCCGTCTACGTCAAACTGGAACGTCCATCGTTAAACAGAGGAGATGGCTTATGACACCACTTATCACCCACTTTCAATGCAGTCTTGGGATCCCTTGCCAGACGACTTAACATCCCATTCTCACCTGGACTCCTCTAACCCTAAGGACACACAAGATGGCCAGGTGGGTCAACGACTTATATGTGACCTTAATGACTCTGTAAGGGTTCACACCAACATGGAGTTTAAATCCTGAAGAACTGAAGAAGCCTCTTGGATGAGAGACAAAACGTCTTCAAGAAACTCAAGCAAGTCCAGTTGCCTATGGTATAGCACTTGTGATCGAGAAAAGATGGAGAAGAATGAGCACCAGTTGAGCTAGCATCCTGCTAGTCATTGCACAGGCAACAGAAATAAGCTAGACAACCTCCGTGCCACATCAATTTCCAACAAGATGTCAGGAACTGTAATGTCCTCTAATCCTCCGAAACTCTTGGACAGCAGCAGACTCTTTTTCTATGTGCCAATCCAACAGAGCAGAGGACTCTGGTGAGAGAATGAGAGAAGGCATGTGTTTTATAGTGAATACGGACTGGTGATGATGGGATTGTGAGGTGCTGTCCTGGTCCTGCTGTGGAATCGCTGCTATATGCTATTTAGAGGTGACTGAAATGCAGTGCTGCCCATGTTCGGGAGGAGCGACCATGTTGTTGAGTTCGGAATATGTGGACAGTTAAATCATTACATAATCGGAATCCAAAGATTACAGCAGCCAACAATGTAAGAAGATGGGGAAAAAGGACTAAATCACAGTACACAAGTTAAAGGAGCTGATGGGATCACATTACACTGGGGTTATACCTTGAATTATTCCATGTGACAAATAAATGCTGATTGAAGTGACTTAAAGATCTTGTTCATTGTTTGTTCTGGCTCTATTAACATGGTTTTATGAATGTGCTCCATCTGCATCTTGACTTTAGGGTCACTTTGGGGCAACTGTAAACACAACACCGACACAATAGAGAAGAAAAGCTGCCAGATGGAAAACCAAAACGGTAAACTTAAAGACTCTGTATAGGCAGAGTTGAGTGATAGATCTCTGTGGGTCTGTAATTAAGTGAGTAAAGTCAATATAGTATAGAACCTTTCACAGAGCAAGGGCAAAGTGCTCAACAGAAATACATTGATTTAGAATAAGACTAAAAAATGAGTAAAAACCGTTAAAAGAAACAAACAATTAAACATAAGCAACAGCAAACCTCGAAAAACACTTATTACAAACACTAGCCAGAACAATGTGAGACAAAGGCCAGTTTGAATATGTGAGTCTTCTGCTTTTTAAAGGCATCGACAGAGTTCTACAGGAAGAGCGTTCCACAGTGTCAGAGCCGTCACCTCAAAGGTGAGCGCGAGGTACAACCTGTAACCCCTGTTCAGGAGGGCAGTGGCCCTCTGGTGATACAAGGATGGATCAGGTCAGAGATGTACACAGGTGCTTGACCTTAAAAGAATGAGTCCTGAATTTGATGGGAAGTCGATGTAAGGATGTGTGTGCTGTGAGTCGACCTGCTGTAACTGGTCAGCAGCTTTCCAGCAGGTTAAAAGAGAATTGCAGTGGTCTCGCCTGGATGATATAAAAGCGTGCACAATTTTTTGGCAAGTTTTCTTAAATGAAAGAAGCTTGTATGGGCCAACGATTTGATATGCTGATCGAAGTACATAGACTGATCAAATATGACAAGATTTCTAACATTAGATTGTACAGGTGAAGAAAGGCACCCAATACAATGAGCAACTAGTAGCATTCGTCACTACAAGCAGCCTCTTTCGCAACATATATTCACATTTGATCCACTTGTTAATTTAAAAATTGTTTTGTAGCTTAAGAAGCAATTTCACTTTGCCTTCTGTCCTTGTAAACCTCTTTTCACACTGTCTAAATAAATCATCTCTTTTCATTCACCAGTTCTTTGCGCGTAGATAACGCAATCGCAGATTAATCTCGTCAGGGTACACAAATCTTCTGACCTTTGACTTCCTCATGATTGGTTACTGAAAAGTTTTTTGTTTTTTTTTTGTTATTTGTGCTGACAGCGGCCGACCCCACCTCTCGCCATGGCCCTGGAAGAGGATGAGGCAGAAAAGAGTTGCGGCCCCACTGGATTCTGGGAGGCCCTGACGCCCTGCAATGGCTGCCACAACCTCGGCTTTTCCAGCCTGTCACAGGTACCCACACACAAAGCCTGAATAAGCCTACAGTAACTGGGCAGCGGCGGCAAGAGGGTTCCTGGTTTGAACCCACGGTGGGGAAGCCACTCTATGTGGAGTTTGCATGTTCTCCCCATGTCAGCGTGGGTTTACTTCGGGTACTCCAGCTTCCTCCCACAGTCCAAAGACATGCAGGTTAATTGGTGACTCTAAATTGTCTGTCTCTATGTGTCAGCCCTGTGATAGTCTGGAGACCTGTCCAGGGTGTACCCCGCCTCTCACCCAATGTCAGCTGGGTTAGCCCCCCCCCCCCACACACACTTAAACAACATGGTCACTTAATAATCGACATATATAAGCTTGTCACATGGTGTGAAATAATACAGCACGCGCACATACACAGACACACACACACTGCTTCACTACAGTGAAATTACAGGCTAGTGATATCCCATTGTTCTGGGTGAATACTTTTACTGGTTACCTTGGGAACGCAGCGAATGAGCCGTCACTAGAGAGACTGGCTCTCCTGGCAGCTCTGGATGTTCAGTAGCTGTCTCTTTTTTGCTCATATGCTTGTCTTTCATCTTCACCTTTTCTCTAGTTATCAGAATTTTCCCCCCCAAAAAAATCTCCTCATCTCTCCAGTTTTGAAGCTTTTACCTTTTTATGAGAGGGACTTGGTTCATGAACTTCGAATGAGTAACATTCAACTGAAATATCTGATACAGCGAGATCACATAAATGGATAATCATGCCTGTCGGGCAAATGTGAATATTGCAGCAGCAAAGGAATACACACTAGAATATGAATGTGACTTTAAGCGTTTGATTCATATTGTATTTCATAGAGGGCCCAAACCAGCATTGATTTTTCTGTCAGAAAACTCAGGTGAGAGAGTTTTATGTACACGCTACATGGAGAGTTGATATTTGGCATCTGATGTCTGATATCAACAACTCATAATGGTACTGGGAAAAATAAGATGAAGTATAGTATATACACCTTTCAAACATATTTAGGTGTTGTAGGTTGCACTTGAAAGGATTTATGCTTCAGGTCTACCCATTTTCTGAGCCTAAATCACAAAGTGAGGCAGCAGTGTGAGTCATCTATTCCCACTGATGTAGACTTCATATATTTACCCTCCCTGCCCAAATGAAATATTGGTGTTAGGTACGGACAGTTAACCCAGGAAATAGTTGGAAATTAGAAATGTAGGCCTGTTAAACACTTTGTGCACAGCAGGTGTACTGATCTCCCTGCTTGCATTGCAGTGTTTATACATTGTGCACGTGTTCTGAGGGCTGGACAGTATGGCCTTTAAATAACATTGCAGTATTTTTAGGCTACATAACAATACACGATATTTAGCTTGATGTTTTGACTTCTCCTTCGCCTATGAAAATACCAAAGCACTGTTACAACAAATTTAACAAAAGAACTGTCATAATAAAGTAAAATTAGGTACTGTAATTATAATGAAATGTAAGCACACCCACTGGGACTTGTATTCTGAAGCACGCAGCTTGTCTCGGGCCTAAAATGTCAGTGTTTTGTTGTGAACTTCCATCTTTCAGTCAACACTTACAATGTTAGATGCCTCACCTTTACATCTTTATAAAGGTGAGGAACTTTCAGTAGCGATGTTGGGGTTCCAGAGCAGCCGCTGAAGGATGAACATAGCCAGATCCAAGACATCACTGTTGCTCTTCAGTGAGATCGACTCCCCATAGATCATCTCGAGCCCAATCCGTACCTAAAATGGATTGTATGATAGAAGCTAGTTGTTGACTTCTTGGCGTTCACCAATGTTAGACGTTAGCAGTAAGCGAAAAGTTTAATTGGTACAGTGGTGTCGTTAAACGTGAGGGTTTATTCACTGTGAGGTGAAGACAAACAGTCCTCTGTTTCATTTATTCATAATATTTGCAAATCGCACTGGTGCACCACTGTTGCAAAATGTGACTAAATGGTCGTGATCTTAAGTCCTGCAGGTACAAAAACACACACCTTTCCTGCTCACACACCATCACCCAGGAGAGAACAGTCTGGATGGATGGTAGTGTGTGACGTGTCATGTTTCTGAGTCTTCTTTTCTTCTAGTGTCTGTGATGAGGAGAGTTCACAATACAGTGATTTTGTATATCCCATGTGGAACTAGCCTGGATAAATCAAGTATAATGGATTCATCACACGCTTCTATGTGTTTATTTCCTTGATTTTAATGATATGTTTGTTTGTTATTATCATTTGGATATTTTTATTTTGAATATTTTAATTTTCTACTGCTTTGTCTTACTGTGTTCTCCTGTGAAGCACTTGATCACAGGAGAACACACTTGCACTTGATTATGTGATTGAGGTGCACTCAGACACAATAAAAGATAAAAACAAAAATATATACTCTATACTGAATAGTCTCTGTACAATGATGGTGCCCAGTAAAATACTGTACAACAGCAGTGCAAATCAGTACATATTGAGACTGTATGAGCTCTACAGGAAGGTGAAAGTCCTTAAATAGAACTTACTGTGCACTGGAAATATTCATAGACACGGAACGAGGTGAAGGTCGGTTATATAATATGAGTTGAGATGACATGATAGGTGCACTTAAAGCACGCACATTGCATATGTAGTCAGCCAGAGGGTCTGAAAGTGGGCCCTAGTCTCGATGGCCATTGAGGACAACTGTATGATTTTACAGCCTTGAATTGGCTGCAAAGTCATGACAAGATGGAAAGAGACAAGTTTAAAGTCAGCCAAATTCTATGTTTATCAGCCTACACGGATGTCTATGCAGTAAAAGGATGCAAATACTTTTGAAAGTGGTGCTGAATGACCAGAGAAAAGGGGAAGAGGAGGAAAAAGGAGAAAACTACCAGAATACACTGTGCCAAACTAGACCAATATACACTCTGGCTGGTGGGTGACATAATGCGAACTTGTCCATTTGAAAAGGGGATGTCTAGACACAGGCTAGACGGGGGGACGTTTACCACAGTTTATTTATACATACTACCCACATTGCTTTGATAGAAAGCTGGTGGAAAATCGGCGATTTGTAATTATAACTCCATGCAGAGAAAGATTAGTTCACCAAATTGAGATGGTATGCATCTCTCATACCTTTTATAAATAAGTATACCCACTGATATACATAGTTTGGTGCATCGATTTTAGAAATTGAAGTATAAAATGATTAGTAATCTCCTACTTGTTACCTCTGTGTGAAATGTCTTGTTGTACCTTTTAACCAAAAAATCTAGAAAAGCAAGTTTAATTCTCCTCCACTTCCTTGTATTCCTGCTCCATCTCTTCTTCCTTCCTTCCTTCCTTCCTTCCTTCTGTTCTTCCTTCCTTCCTCCCCCCTAAGCTGTTCGTGCTGTGTATATAAGTGTGGTTAAGTATGTGCAGAAGAGATTGTTTAGCGGAGAGATGCGTGCTGGCTCAAACAGCAGGACATCTGACATTTACAACACAACAGACCCTCTGTCTTGTATACTGGCAGCCTGCCTGCATGACTGGCACACTGCCTGGAGAGGTTTGCACCTGGATAAGTGTGTGTGTGTGTGCATTAATGTGTTGGTGAGTAGAAAAAAAACCCCTCCTCTTCGCATGTCAGTTTAAATGTGAGCATGAGGGTGTACGGAGCATATTTGGTGGCATCAGCTTTACTGTGTGTGTGTGTGTGCAAATGTGTGTCTGAATTTGGCATGGCTTCATTTTGAATTTGTGTGGGCGGGTTTGTGTGTGTGTGTGTGTGTGTGTTGGTGGAGGGGGTTATAGAAAAAGAAGAAGGAAGGAACAGAGTGAGAGAGTTGTTATCACATAATTAAGTTAGCACCGTGCTAATTTGCCCTGTGTAATTATGAATAAACAGAGTTAACATAAAGAGAGAAGCCCGTGCGTCCTCTCTGAGGATGAATGGACAAAGTGAAACATTCTCATGCTGCAGTCTTTCCATCTCTTCCTTTTGTCTTATCAGCCCACATGAGATCTGTCAACCTAATTCTCTTTTAGCTTGTTTTGTATCATCCCTCTCTATCCCATGTTCGTCTCTCCCTGTCCCTCTCCCTCTCTGACTCATCTATCTCTCACTTCATATTTCAGCCAAAGTGTGTTAACCTTTGTATCGATTGTCTGAGTGCGAAAGTTTTCTGGTCGTCCAGCTGTCACTCGAGACTGTCAGTCAGAGAGCTGTCTGACAAGTCATACAGGAACGATCCCTGCACTAAAAATCTTAGCTAACTGAACTTAAGTTTAATGTGTAAGGAATCTATTTAAAGCTGGGGGTGGCAGAAATCCGGAAAAGGCAAAAAAAAAAAAAAAGGTAGTAGAATTATAAAATCACCCTCCTCTTGCAGCTCTTCCCTCTCAGTCTAAGTCCTTCCCATCAGATGAAAATGGGTATATGGACAAGCTTCATACAGTAACCCAGTGTTTCCCACACATTGATTTATTTAGTCTTATTTCATTGCAGAGTTGCACACAGCATATTTGCCGAGCCCCTCTTTGACCCACCCTTTCTTTCTCTCTTTTTATCAGACCACAAATGACAAAAGAATTTGATTAGCCACTCCACAGTCTTTTTTCCTCGCTCCCTGTAGCTTCAGTTGGTGGCTGTAGTGGCTCGAATTCAGCCAGCACAGTGGGCTGGTGGCCAGCAGCAGTGCCCAGTCTAACCTGTGTAACAGCAGCAACAGAAAGTTTGCTGATCCAGCATGGAGTCGGGGCTGTCCGGTCCCCCGCAGCTGGAGTTTGTGCTGGCTGGATTCAGGTTGCTGCTGCCGCTGACTTGGGATTTGTCTCTGGAGCTGCTGCCTGCTGTCCTTCCAATGAGGTGGTCTGGAGTGGCGGGGACTGAGATGGAGGACACACTGTGATTTGAGGCTTAAACCAACGTTAGCTATATAAATGTGAACTTGATGCCACAGCCATGAACCTTTTGCACTGGTTAACAGAAGGCTAAACTGTTGGCAACATTGTCTTTGCTCTGAAATGCTTTGCCAATATTGACAGGTGATTTATTGCATTTATTGTCAGACTCTCTATTAGAATCTCTTTTTGATAAGTCAGTCTTCCTTGTTTGGGTTGCTTTGAACTGCAGGCAGTTGTTGTCAATGCTGGAATAGGAACTTTCTCTGCAGGACTTACTGCCGTTGAATCAGGCTTTCACTGAAAGGACGTGCACATGCATCTGCATTTGTAAAACAGCCAGTGGGAGCACTTTCTCTCTGAAATGAACTGTGATTGGCCAAAGTCTCCCGTCATGGGCTAGATTCTCTAAAGCCTGAAAACAGAGCCAAACAGAGGTCAAGTAGTCTAGTGCTCTCTCAGACCAATTGACTTAGAATGTGTTACAAAGTTTATAATGATATTTTGCCCAATGACGCCAAAATAAAACTGCCTACTCAACTATAAAGGCCCCCAAACTGTATTTTTTCATTCAGCTGCAAGTGATGGCATCCTACATACATATCTGCAAAACAATTAGAAGAGTTTCAGTTATTTAACATGAGACATTTTGGTTTGTTTGCTCCTCTCACTGGTTTGGCGTGGCTGAGGCTCTGATGGGAAAAATATTGCAAAAATGTCATATGTTTGTGGACCAGTCTGAGTAAGGCATTAGAAGAATCTAAATCACAGACAGTTGTGGATTTGGACTTGATTGTCAAGGAGAAGCTACACTTAAAACACACACTCACAGTCTTAATGAAGCAGTTTTAGCTTGTCGAGGTTTTGAGTATAAATTGTAATTAAAGATGTTGTTTTTCCTAATGTTGCTTATTTAGTCAAGAATATTTCATGTTAAGTTTGAGTTTTTGGGGCTTTTTTTGGTTTGCATATAATGCAGTAAACCATAACAGCACCACAGACTACATCTTTCAAAATTAATCTGAAATGACACCTCTATTAAAACACTTTAAACAAAAATTGAGCAGTATAAATCTCATGACAGTAATAATTATTGCCGAAATGTTGTATGAGCCTACATTAGTTCTAGCTACTGTATGTGTGCCTAACAGACTGACAACTGAGTGTGTTTCTGTATTTGTATTGTTCATGTCTGCTTAAGTGTGCACATGCTAAGTAGGTGCATACACAAATTAAATGAATGTGATTATTAGTGTTTCGCTCTGTGTGTGTGTGTGTGTGTCTGTATACTCAGTACACTTGTCAGAGACTGTAATTTGCACCATATTAGCCAGAAAAAGAGAGAGAGAGTGCACTCTTTTCCAAGCTAATGGATATAACACGTCATTACAGTCTGTCACATGTTTGTTTGTGTGTGTACGTGTGTAAGTGTGTATGTATGCAGGCATACGTCCCTGCATAAGGGCACTTCCCTTGTTGTGAATGTTCATTGCCAGCCACAGGTTTCCTCCCACCATCGCTATGCAAATGCCGACTGACGGCAAAGTGTGTGTGGAGGAGGTTTCCTCTGCGACTTTAACAAAAAAGTTCAGACCTCGCTTGTGGAAACCTTGAGAGCAAACGAAAGAAGAAAGAAAAAAGGAGAAAGATAATGAATAAATGCAAGAAAGATATTCAGATAGAGAGAGGCTGGCAGGGTTGCTAGGCAACACAGAAATTCATAGGATATCAGGCGTGGGATGTCCACCATTGACAAATCTCAGTCACCGTCAGCACAGGAGCGTCAGAGTGCTGCGCACACACTCGCACACGTCAGCGTTTACTGACTGTGTCTCCAAGTTTCACTCGTCTTCTCATCATGTTCTGTTTCTTCATTTTATTTTATTTCTCTATCTCCACACTCAGACCTCCCCATTAGATTTTTTTCTCCAGTGTTCCCCTCTCTCTTGAGTGGGTGGCTGCTGACCTTAAATATTCTCAGCCTGGGGAGTTTGAAGGAGTTTAGGGGGGAGGTGCAGAGGTTAAGATCAGAGACCCCATGAGGACTCTTGGAGATGTTAAGAAACATCAAAGGCAGGTGTTTCTGAAAGGGCAGAGATTATGTGGAGAGCTTTATGAGCCTGTAAATGAAGGGCTGAATGTGCTCTGTAGGAGAGTGGGCCAGGTTTTCAATTTTATGTAAACGGTTTGGGATCTTTTCTGATGTCTGATTTGAATAGTTTAATATCGTGGAAAGTTAGGCTGCATAAATAACGCCATGATATTTTTTAAAGAAACAGTTTTAGTAGCTGTTTCCCCCTGATTGATGTCTTGTTGATTAGTTAAAATCAAGCTGCAACTTCCGGGGCTGAAAAATGAAGCCAACGTGGGAGTGCCAAAAACAGCAGTTCCTCTCTTGAGGCTGGCTTTAAAGCAGAGTCAGTCCCCATACACCCCCATGTTAAAATTCCCAACTTTACAGCAGAAATAAACATGTTTACAGCCTGGTATTATTATATAACTCATCCGTTTAAATGTTATTAAGGCTTAAAGTTACACATAATTAAAGGCGTGGCTACATTGAATGATAGGCTGTCTGCTAAGTGTCACCTCAGCTAAATGATCAGATCCACCCCACGCTCCTCTCCAGTTCCACCCTCTTGTCCAGGTGTGGTCACTTCTGGCTCCGAAAATCCAAGGCCAAAATGCCAAACCTGAGGCCTCAAAGCGGGAGTCCACACTCCAATGGGTGATGTCATGGTGGCTATGAAAGCTAAGCCAGCGTCATTGTCTGGCGAAATAGCTTTATTAGCCTTTTCAAGTGACATCAGCCAGCTAGCTATAAACCAAAGGTTGTCAGTGCAAGTTAACGTTACGCTCACTGGTCCCTGTTCAGCCTGCACTAATAGCCATGGTAAAGTGACAGCATGTTTACAAACCGAGATTTCCAAATACAGATCTAGTGTCATTTACCTTTTAATCGTAGCTAACATCAAATAAAATACAAAGCATTTACTTTTGGTTTCCTGCTGTGTGGACATTGTGTGGTCGCAGTTACCAGTCACTTTTATGAGAGGAGTTTTCCATTAGGCATTCAAGAAGAGATGGTGAAGTAGCGATGCGATTCGTCAGTGTTTGACCAATCATTTAGTTTAAACAGCACATTACTTGAAGAAAACACACAATATGTGTGTGCTTGGTAATAACACAAAAACTGTGTCAGCTAACAACACATTTAGATTAAAAATGTATAAACCAACAGGTGACGTCACGGTGGCTGTGTCCATTATTCTTGTACAGTCTACAGTCAAAATGTGTGTGTGTGGTGAGGGACATATTATTGGAGTAAAATGTGTGTTTTCAATTTATTTTATTGTTATTTAAGGATGTTTCTGTCTTTGTTCTGGGGATTTTAATTTATTATTAACTTAATTATTCATTTTATTGGCTAAAAACACAAATTAAAATGTAAAAAAAACCCCACTGAAATTCAAAGAGTCTAATTCTTTATCCTACTCTTTTTTCCTCCTTGCTGTATTTCGTCTTTTTCTGCTTCTCTCTGTGGGACGTGATGCAGCTCCATGCATACACTTAGTTCTTCTTAATGGCTTTATGCCCTGCAGACTCTGCTGTCTTCCTGTCAACCTAACCTTCAACACATACACCTATAGCTGCTGTCAAATACGTTTTACTAAAATAGACTGGCACAAACACACACAGATATGCTGCCCTTGAGTACTTGGAGATGTTCCCTTTGTGTTTCTGTGTGCGTGTGTGTGAAGTCTGACATCCCGCTGGAGTTCAGATATCTCGTTGTCCTTGAGGTAAACAGGAAAAGGGAGAAAAGATTGGAGAGAGAGGCTTAGGAGCTTCAAGAAAGAAAGGCCACCAACAGGAAAAAGTGCGCCCCACAGTAGTAGCAATACTTTATGATACAACACAACAACCATGCCACTGGTGTTGAGGTGTCTTTGAGCAAGGCATTCACCCTGAAAATGCTTTACAAGAGCCAAAGAGTGGTGCATTGTGTCAGTGTATGTCCAGAGCAAGCTGACATCCCAGGGATTAATGCTTTTCACACTGACAGGTGGCAGGGACAGTTCTGCTCTCTGTGTATTTATTTATAAATGAACCCGGACAAACAAAATGAGTGATTTACTTAGTTAATTTTTAAAGACAATTAATGTGCACGTGCTGGTGTCTGTGTGTAACATCTTTCTTGTGTCTTGATTTAAATGTTGAGTTAATATTTTATATAAAGCAGTATATTGTGGCCCCAGATAATGTGTAAATATTCAGAGCTAATAATGTTAGTGTTTCAGCTCCTGGCAACACAAATACAAAGACAGTTTGGAAAAGGCTCATTGCTGTAGGTGTTGGTCAGTTTGAGTGATTTTTTCACAACTAACAAATTTATTGAGAAATACTAAGGCAACGGCAGGGTTTATATAGTGGTACCCTACAGGGATCAATAAAGTTTAATCTAATAAGTAGTCAAGAGATTTGTGAATGCTCACTGCTGGTTAGAGTTATTTACACATCCAAACAATGTCCCATTTTCCTAGAGATGTATAAAACAGTAAAATAAGGAAAACATGTTAAGCTCTAAGCGTGAACCAAATAAACTGATATGTACAGAATATACGTGACACAACAGAAGTAGGCACGAACTCTACAAAAGTCCTTTACATCCTCCTGCGTGGACACAATCCTCAAAGTCATCAGGGATACAAAACTCAGCAGCACAATGGTAACTTCCTTTTGGCCCACCAAATTCATTTATTGTAGGCTCTACCATCTAAAATAGGCTAATACAAATACTTCACAAGATTAAACACTGAAGAACAGAACACGGAATCCACCTCTGCTCACTAAAATGACTTTGAAAATGCCAAATACCTTTCTTTAACAAATTTTGTTTATACAGTGAAAAATTGTCAATAATCACTTCTCTAGGCTGTTCTCAGCAGACAGCTCGCCGGCAATATCTTCATCTTCCGTGGAGCTATAGCAAAGTTCAAGCTGCATTTAGAGTTTGTTATGTTCTTTCTAGATGGCATTCTTTTGCTTTAGTAATTATTAATACATCCAATAATACACTAAAGCGGTCAGGTTGGAAACAACTAGGTTTATGCAATTTCCCTTTTTTTGCATTTAGTGTTTCAAGAAACATGAGCAGTTTGTTTTTACTGTAGCTGATGTTATAACCTTAAGTCAATTTCCAAGGATTCCCAGGATGGTGTGCTTCTGCTCCCGGAAATGTCTATTTCTGAGGAAATATATTCATGTCTAGTCTCTCATGCTTGCATGGTAAACACAAAGCTGCAGCCAGCATGCTAACATTTGTTAATTAACACTGACTACAAAGTACAGCTGAGATTTGAGATATTTCAGTCTGGATCAAAGTAGTGAACCGGCTGGCCGACCAGCATGGTCTTTTATATTGCCATCCTGCAGGGATGACTAAAAATCTGCCTCCCTGTACCTCTGACGCTCCCCGTTTCCAGCCTGGTCCACTCCCAGGGTATCAAAACTGCTTGGTCAGTGGCTCTCAGCGACAGATATGGATGCACAGAGTTCCCTTTAGTGTCTGTATGAGACGCGCCAGGCTTTCAACCAAGTCCAATGCAAACCCATCCAGATCATTATGAGATGGTTGGAGCAACGGATGTAGAACAAAAACAAGACAGTGTTCTAAGAATGTGCAGGGGTTGAGGTGAATGGGTCCAACAAACACAGGACCCTGACGCAGGTGACCAGTGTTTGTGTCTTGTGTAAAACTAAAAGCCAGTGATGAGTTTAGGGATGCATGATATTGGATGTTTTGCTGATATCCGATATGCCGATATGTAACAACTCAATTGACCGTTCACCAATATCTTTATCTATATATCCGCTTTTGTTTCCTACTTAATTTAAGTGATCAAGTCTACAACACTTTAAAATGTATGTAATATTAATTTATTGTGCAAATTAAGAAAATGCATGTTGGCCGATTCCGATATTTCATTTTAAAGCCAGTATCGACTACAACAGATGACGTGCCGATACTATCATGCATCCCTAGTTAAGTTATTTTGTATGGAGGTATTTTTGTGTCTTTTTGTTGCAATCATATAAAACTGTTTTGAGAGCATATTTCTTGAACTGAAATCAAAAATCAAGTTTGTAAGTAAAAACATATGATCATTTTGCTTGTAAATCAGTCCTCTTTGCTTGCGAGTTAAAAACTTTTGCTTGCAGATCAGTCCTCTTTGCTTGCGAGTTAAAGTTTTGCTTGCAAGTTCAACTGCAATTAATGGGCGGGGCCTACGCTGATGGATGAGAGAAGAGTTTCTGTTGGTGGGTTTGACGTGGGTCCATACAGAGCGGGCTACACCCACGATTCCCTCTCTCCCACTGGAAACGCTCAACAGTCGGCATTATTGCTACACCCCGGGGCATCGACGGTACTGACCGAACGGCGTAGAATAGTTCTGCCCTGGCTCAACAAAAGCAGTCTACATGCACCAGTTCAAATAAAACATTCTTGCTATTATTAGGCCTAGTCCACACGGACTCGTGTACTTATGAAACCGTGTATTATTCTATGAGATTTGGCTGTTTGGCCACACGCAGCCGCACTTTTGGGCCCCCGAAACCGTGTTTCTTTGAAACCGGAGTCCAGGGTGAAGTTTTTGCTAACTCCGCTAGCATTAGTGACGGTTGCATCCACTCGTATGCAGTTACCTTACGTAACAGTTCCCTCAAACAATATCAAGAAGCATAATACAAACTATATAAACAAATTATCTATTAAGGGTACACTACTGATAAAATCTGAAGGTGCTTAGGTGACATTTACCCACCTGAAAGAATAAATGAAAACAAACGGTGATTTTGCTGGTCTTCAGTAGCTAGCTACCCCAACTACACTACCACGAAAGCAGCGACGGGCCTGCCAACGGTGGCCCGACCCCGCCGGATCCAGAACCTCTGTTAGCAGGCCCATCGCTGCTTTCGTGGTAGTGTAGTTTGTTGTTCAGGCGCCTCTGCTGTTGAATTAGGTCGCGCTACTTTTGTGGATCGGGTTGTTTTTATTTTCAGCACTTCCCTATTCCGATATTGACTTTCACTTCTGATTGGTTAAAATGGCCTTTCTGTTAGAAGTTACGTCGCCACCTACTGCTTTGGAATGTGTATCATATTTTTTTATCACACCGCTCGTGTGGATGATTTTTTTTTTTGGAAACAGAAGCCTGAAAACCTTGTTTTTAGAATAGATTTTCACCACAGCTCCCGCACTGAATTCCCCATTAACTACAGAACTCCCATGTTGCTTTGCAAGTGTACTAGACTGATGAGTAGAATTTAAGAAACAGGCTAAATGACATGATGTTGCACACTCTGTGTTGCACAGTAGGTGGCGGTATGCACCTTTAAATTGTTTGCAATCCGCCAACCCAGAGAAGAAGGGAAAAAAATGCTTTGCAAGCTGTCATTCCGATTGAGACTGGCCAATAGAGACGTGTCTTACAGCTTTCAGTTTAGGCCCTGCCCACCAGGTTCAACTTTTTACTTGCAAAACTTTTTGACTTGCGAACGGAAAAAAATGACTCGCAAACAAAACTTTAGGATTTGCATTTTTTAATCAATCATTTTTTACTTGCAATAAAACATTTTTTGATTGCAAAACCTACTCTGTTTGATTGAATAATAAAGAAACAAATGTAGCTCCATAATTTTGTCACGTCAGTTGTTAGTCAAGTGAGTCTTAAGTCATCTAATCTAGTCTTAAGTCAACTCACTAGTTGCTTGATAGTCACGTAAGTAATTAGTATTTATCAGTAGTTACATGAGTGGTTAGTCACATGAGTTTAGTCATGCGAGTCGACTGTAGTGACTAACGTCAACCATGATCTTTTCCCTAAACCTAATTGAATAGTTTGAATGCCTAAACCTAACAGCTGACCCCTGTGTCAAAATAGAACACAAAAGGCCGCCATAATGATGCCAGGAGCTTCTGCTCAAGTGTCAAAATACAAAGAGCAGGGATGAGATCACGTTGCCAATAATCACATTTGTTTAATGCAAACAAGATGAAACAGTTTTAACAGTCTCTATGCTAAGTCTTTCTGCTGTCTGTCTCCTGGCTGTGGCTTCATATTTAACGGACAGATCTAAGAGTGCTGTTGATTTTTCCATGTAATACATAGCAAAAAAAAAGTAGTTAAGTGGTTTTCTCTAAATGTCAACCTATTTCTTTGAGACCATATGTGGAGATCTCAGCAGGTATAAATGAAGACATTTTGAAAGTCACAGGAAGTTCCATGAATCACGAGTTGTGTTTCTGAGCTGCAGTTTAATGCCACAGACTTTTTTTTTCTTTTCTCCAAGACTTATGTTGTGTGGCAGCTAAGTGGTGCTTAGTGGATTTCTCAAGGAGAATGGCTTTGTGACAGATCATTTGAGGTATAAAGTTCCACTTCGCTGTCTTTGTTCTGACCTTTACTCCTTCACCATACTTGTCATTTTTATTTCTTTGATCACTCTCAGTCTTATTTCTCTCTCTGGCTGAACTGAACATCTATAGGAACTTCATTGTGTCCTCAGTGCTTAACTACCTGAAAACCATTTGAACTAGATGATTTTCTAAGGGAAGATATGGTCTATATGGTTTTTTGCATCGATGTCACATATATATTTTGTGGACTTGTAGTGATTAAAATTGCACATACTGAACCGACAACACCTCCTGTAAAAAACAAAGTGCTTTTGGGAGCCCTGACACACAGTACACTATATTTCACTACCCCCAAAACAAAGCCCATCAAAAACAAGGGCAGAACACTTGTCATGCTCTGCTGCGCATCAGCAAGGTGTGTGTGTGTGTTCACAGGATGCTGTGAATCTGACGGGAGCAATAAGCATCCTCTAAAACAATTCCCTGTATCACGATAGAGATATAAAAAGCAGAGTGCCCATAAAAGTAATAAATAGGAAGTCATTTTTAGCACTCTGAGCCGCAGCTAAATGTACTGCCTGGTACACAAGGAACAAGGAAAACTCATTCAGCAAAACAAGTGAGTCTCTGAGTGCTCCTTCATTTCACCGTTTTATCGTTTTTATTCTGTTTTATGGAAAGAAGTTAAATTAAAAAAGAATCTATATTACAAAAATCTGTGGTGCAAACGCTCTGTAGTCCCAGGGTTGTTTAATCACTGTAGGTATTCTGGCTGATCTGCAGCTTACACAGAGAAACAGATGAATGCTTTAATGCATGATATGAATCCAAGTGAAAGTCATTTTAAACCCATCTGGTCTGTTCAGGAAAACCTGGGTGTTTTTTGGTGAGTGAGCTTTAGTACAAATTATATTGATGGAAAGACGAGTGAAAAATCCTTAAAAACAATCACAGAAATGAGTTACTACTTGAATACATTTGGTGACTGCTGTTGGTAGTGTCGGTTTTTGACTGCACTTCTCCAGACAGCAGATAAAGATGTCTATGACATTTTTCTAAAACATAACACTCCACCTGATCTTGCATGTACATATGAACATGTGCATGTGCCCCGCTTGGGGACAGCTTTGGAGTGAACCTTAACCCTGATCCTCTTACGGCCCTGTTTGGAGACCCACTGGCTACAGCACTGAACTTCCCATTGATAAAATTTATTGGATTCTCTGTTCACTAGAGGTCTGCAAGAAAAACATTTTCCTCACAATGTCGATGTAACACATGATGAGTAACTGATACATGGCTGGTCATTTAGGCGTGAGTATCCCTTTAAGTCTTAACTGCTGTATGTAGGACGTCAAACAGTTTTGTGCAACCAATGCATCTCTGAAGCACATTTGTACCTGAAACTTCCTCCAAAGTTGTCAGGCTTGCAGTTGAACACAGTGAAAGTTAAGTCACACAGCGGTGGCTCTCTGTCGGCGGCCTCTCACTCTGGCTGGTAGCCGTGTCTGTGGGATTAAGCATGGAGCCAGGGGAAGCCACAGTTTGAGCTTTGCTCAATACAGCAGCCATCATGGGGAATGTGAAGGGTGTTATTTTCTGAGGAGTGACTGTCGGTGTCACCTGGGTGGCTCAGCTAGCTGATTTCTATGGGATTAGCCAGCCATGGAGGGAAATCCAATTCTGCAAGGCAATCCCTGCTCGCTGCTCTGACCAACCTGCACCGCTCTCTTTCTGTTCCACTCTTGACTGCATCTCTCTCACTTCTCATGAAGATCGATAACTGCTCTTTCCTGTCATCTTTTCCAACTCTTTAGTTCTAATTAGCCCGCTAACACTAAACAAAAACCGAAACATGGTAACGTGACCTGCTTAACATCAGCATGTTAGCATTGTAATTGGAGATATGTTATCATTTACCTCAAAGCACCACTGTGTCTAAGTACTTACACACTGAGCCTCTAGCGTGGCTGTGGACCCTAAATCCTGTTTGGCTTTGAGTGGAGCCAGGCTCGCTGGTTCCTCTAATCTTCATGTTAATAATAAGAATAAAACTTTATTTGTTAAGCACTTTACTTGACAATGTTACAAAGTTATTAACAACAATACAAAATACAATAAAATATTGATGCTAAAATGCAATAAGGAAAAATGAAATAAAATAAAATTGATACAGCAGCTTAAAGCTTTTTAAACAACAATGTTTAAAGAAGCAATTTAAAAGTCCTGATACATTCGGCAAACCTAATCTCAGCAGGAAAGTTACTCAGAGCTTATACTGCATTCCATTAACCTCAAAAATCAGAGGTCAGGGCTTGGCTTGAGTTTACACCTGAGTTGACCACGTTCCATCATAACAAAACGGAAAACCAAGATGATGTTGGCAATACCAGTTCTAGCCAGGTTAGCCCTTGTTAGCAATACCAGTTGATAACAATGCATTATGCTGTATTTAGCATGTACAAACACCGTGGCAGCATGTCAATTAAGACAGAAGTGCTAATTAACAGTGCATTACAACAGCTTTCACTACTGTTACTGCTGATCATAAGGGATTAGTAAATCTTCAGTATAATTAGGGGCCTGGAAAGCTTTGAAGGTCAACAATAACATTTAAAAATCAATGCCAAAATAAACAGAGAGCCAGTGCAGAGAGGCCAGAATTGTAGTTATATGATCTCGTTTTCTTGAACCTTTTATAATCCTAGCAGTGTTGTGGACCAGTTGAATTTGATGGAGGGAAAATACCTGTGGAGAGGGGATTGCAGAAATCAAGAAGGATCTGATTTTTGAAGTGCACTTTAGTTGAAAGTAACATGATTTAAAAGAACTTCTTTCCTACTTGCCAGCCTTGAGGATTTTGAAACCAAGTTTGTTGCTGACTTAAAGGGAAATTTTGGTTTATTTCAACCTGTCTTCCGTCGTCCTAAATTTGTTTCAAGTCACTAGTGACATAAAAATAATAGTTAGCATGTTAGCCTAGATACAGCCGGGGCGCATAGTAGCGTCAGACCTGTTAAAACATAAGTGAACGGGCAACCTTCAAGTGCAAAGTTAGTCCACTAAACAAACAAACACAAAGACCGCCTCATATCGTTAGGATAAATGTCAGAGAACATATAGAAAACGACATGTCACGTGTTGTCTTACCATACCGGTGTGCTGCCATGTTTGTTTACCATTTAGCTCTGCTTTCCAAAGCGCGGCCGAAATATCACGAGAACAAGCAGCGATCTCATACCGTGCCTGAAATCTCGTGAGAACAAGCAGCAACAGCTGGAAGGCAGAACCGGACAGTAGCCTGAAAAGTTCATTCATTTATTTTATGAAAGATTTATAGAATAATGGCTGACTTTTT
>NC_065528.1:23848058-23883962 GCF_006386435.1 Epinephelus moara | reverse complement strand
GACTAACTTTGCACTTGAAGGTTGCCCGTTCACTTACGTTTTAACAGGTCTGACGCTACTATGCGCCCCGGCTGTATCTAGGCTAACGGCTAACATGCTAACTATTATTTTTATGTCACTAGTCACTTGAAACAAATTTAGGACGATAGGAGACAGGTTGAAATAAACCGAAATTTCCCTTTAAAGAATGAAAATGAAAAAATAATAAGCACACTGAATTAGGCTTTTTATGTGAAATACATTTAAATTTCCAGAACTTGCACTTATCTTTATCTTTATACTTGGTGTTCGACCACACTTTGTTCTACCAATGACATCTATTTCCCCATCACAATGTTTCTCCATCACAGTGTTTGCCAGGTCACTCTGTGCTAAGACTTCTCCCCAGAGTGAGACCATTCAGGGTTGCTCAGTTTTAGTTAACATGTTTTGCTTCTAACTTGACCATATGGGTCAAGTATTGCTAGGCCTTTTTGCCACCACAGCGCCCCTGGTACACTTCAGTCAACAGCAGCTCTGAGGCCTGAGTAGAAGCGGGGGACGGTAAACTTTGAGAGGCGTAGGGCTTATACATGCTGTACAGTGCAAGAAACAGGTGAGACAACTAAAGGGTGTGAAATTTTGTCATTAATTTGGAGAAATGTGGGAGAATTGTGTCCCCGGGAGGATACTGGGGAAAGGCCATAAAAAACAGCAGTCTCCAAAGAAAAACGGGCAGGCAGGCAAGTGTGCTTTCTTGTCTTGGTCATCAAAACAAGCTCTGTAGGCTAATAAACACAGTCATGAGATTATTGTTAATCTGCTCATCTCACTCTCAGAAAGAAAGCATGTAGTTGCTTGGTTATCACCGTGAGTTGAGCTGTCTTGTGCCTTCTTTCTTTTGGTAAATGCTGCAATCTTTCTTCATTTTCCATCTCTGTGTTTTGGTCAGTATGCCTCCCCAGCACTGCCCTCTTATGACTCCAACACTCTACGTCTCTCTCCCCTCATTGAGCCCTCAGAGGGTTCATTGTCCTCTCCGGTGTCCACCCCTCCCTTTTCTCTCTAATCAAATAGCCTCCATGAGGAAATGCCAGCAAATTATGGCCTCTATTCATATCTGATGGCCGATGAACTCTGTGTACAGTGTATGAGCCAGTGGGTTTGGTCCTGACTGCTACAGTAAAGGGTTAAACAGAGACAGAGAGGAAGACAGAGTCACAGGATTTAAGACTGGGCGATAGAAGTTCCTTGGACGTGACCAAAGTGACAGCACGTTTCCTATTTGGGTTATCAGCCCTACACACACACACACACACACACACACACACACACACACACACACACACACACACCCCCCAACTTGGTATATAATACAAGCATTTATGCTTACACAGAGAAACATACACAAAGTACGCATATAAGCTCTCATATGATCACACACGTCAACTGCATCTGCTGCAAGCAAACATACACCACACTGCAGATTACACAGATATAATCACACACCGATACATACAATTTTTTGGTCACATGTGCAGGCACCATCGCATACACATACACTCAAACGTTTAATCTGGCCTCTGCAGTTGGACGGGAGCTGCATACGACCTGCTAATTAGTGGCCAGAGGAGGCCTCTGTTTGTCTGCTCTCTTCCTGTTCAGCTCAGACACAAGTTTCTCTGTGTCCTATCTCTGCCCCAAAAGATAGAGAGGGAGGGAGGGAAATGAATGAAGACCGGGTGTGTTTGTTTGTTGGAGGGACTGCTCACATCGAACTGCACGAAGCCTTTTCTCCCACTTTTTAAATCCTTCCGACCCCTCCAGGGCTGAACGGGAAGAAGAGGTGAGATACATCAAAATATCAGGTAGCTAAACCTGCTGTCACACTGCCGGATTCATTTCAACTCCAGATTTTTAAGTTGCTCCCAGGCTTCACTGTGGACTTGAGCGGGAGGGATTTCCTTCCAGTGAGAGTCCTCTTCAAGACAGAGTGCAAAGTAGTTTTCTGCCGGCGAGGGAATAGCTCAAACCTTAAGCTCTTTGCTCCCTTCGATGCAGCTTAATTTGATATTTTGCCATTTCTTTCTTGCTGTTCTGTGTGAGAAATCCAACATGTTGCCTGCACTTGACTTGCGTTTCTGTGTGTCTTTGCTATTTGTGTGTGAGGAAATCCCTGCTCCAAATTCACTGCACTCCCACTTCCTCTGCTTCCCTTCCTCAGCACAAACTCATTTCCCTCTTCCCGCTCTATCTTGTGCTCGTCTCTTTGGGACTCGCTGACACACACGCTCAAGTAAGTGTTGAGTTGGATCCTGGCGTCCTTTGATCTACCTGTGTTCCTTCTGCCTTCTCTTTTCTCTACCTGTCTTCACGCTGGGCGATGGGTTAGTTACCCCTGTCAGGTTCGGCCTCGCTCCTTCTCTTTCTGTTGGAGACTTAGAATTTAATGAGAGATGATGTAGAGGAAAAATAGAGAGATAAGAGGTAGGAGTAGCGAAGAACGGTAGGGAAGACTAGGTGGTAGACTGACAAATTAATTAACAGTACACGTTCTGTGTGATTCCTCATATCTCCGTCCTTTTAAAGATAATTTCAGGCAAATTTCTCAATCACATCCTGCTTTTTATCTCTTCCCCCTTACTCCTTTTAATTTTATGTCTCCCTGTAGACACCAGAGAGGAATCTCTTTCCTGAGCGCACTCTGTCTGGGAGCTTTTCTCATGTGCTTTCTTCAGCACATCTATTAATGATGCCACGCCACCTGTGGCATTTCAAAACATCCGTATTTCATTGTTAATTCATGCTGACATCTTGGTAATTACTGTAAACAAATGAGACCACGGTTGAGATATTTGGTGGTCTCACTGCTCTTTTTCATTAGAACTATTAGAGCTGGTGTTATGTTTTCGCATCAGGACTGTACATTCCCTATTAACCCTGTCACTTCCTGTTGCAAAGACAATGGTTTGACTTGACTCTGTTTCATTTTGAATCAACTTTCACTTCCAGCAACTTGAAAACATTATCTCGATTTGTTCTGAAGAACTGCACCCTCGTCCAGCTTCGTGCCACAGAGCAATCTGTTGCATTTCCCTCTGGTGACACACTGTCTTGTACGTGTACATCCTCACAATGGACTAGATTACTCATAGTAGTGAGGTTATGCGGGAAATGGGATGACATATTTACAGTAAATCTGTGCTTACATGCAGCAGTCAGTAATCAGGTTTCTCTCCTACCTTACCCGTATTTTGGATTTAAAAAAATATATATTTTAACTGTCGTAGTGATGCAGTGTGTGTGTGTGTGTGTGTTGAAAGGCTGATGGTGCAGTGAGAGGACAGGTGCTGCAGTGAGAGCTGAGCTTGAATTGTATTAAAAAAAAAAAAAGACTTGGATTTCTGAGCCCACTCTGTGATGGAAAAAAAAAAAGACTTGGATTTCTGAGCCCACTCTGTGATGGTTTCAGTTTTAGTCGGACTTTGGATGGACTTATTCTGAATACGAGGATGCTGCTGAGTATAGTTGTTGCTGTCATTGCAACCCTGTCTCCTCAAAACTATGATTAAATGCAACTACTTGGCAACAACAGATCTGTTTTGTATGAATCTTCAGCCCAGTTCAGACCAAAGATTTGCAACAAGATGTGCTGGAACTTTCAACTACTTGTTACATGCGACTAGCTGAGAAGGTGGTCTTCATAGCAACGACTCTCAGCTTGAGTCGAGCTGAGACTGGCCAGTTCACAATGCTGAAATTTTTTTCTGCGACATTCTCAAAAGGTTGCATCTCATTGCAAATCTTTGGTCTGAATTGGACTTGAATGCCACACAGATTATGTTTTCTATCACTATTGTGGAGGAAATATTGGATGAGCCAAGGCGCAAAATGGTGTTACTGAATATATCTTAATAAAAAGTACACACTGATCATCCCAGAACATTAAAACCACTGGCAGGTGAAGAAATAACATTGATCATATTGTTACAGTGCAATGTTTTGCTGGGAAACCTTTTTTCTTGGCATTCATGTGGATGCCACCTGACACGCGCCATGCATCCAAACACTATTGCAGATCAAGCACCTCCCCTCGTGGCATCGACACTTCTCAATCGCACTGGTCCCCCCAGCAAGACAATGCACCTGACCCGGGGAACGTGACCAAGAACTCAAGGCATTGATGTGGCAACCACATTCCCCATAGTCCAATCTGATTGAGCATCTGTGGACCGCACTGGTACCCTACCTCACAACCTATTGGAGTCAAAGTATCGCCTGCCAATGCCCCAGTGCCAGACACCTCAGGACATCCCCCAGAGGTCCTGGGTTCATACCTCAACAGGTCAGAGGCAAGTCTGATGCAAGGAGGCTCCACTGTCAATCAGGGGTACCGGCACATCCCACAAACGCTGGATCAGCTTGGGATCTGGGGAAGTTGAAAGCCAGGTCGACACCTTGAGCTCTTTGTCACGTTCCTTGGACCATTCCTGAACAGTTTTTACGGTGTGGCATAGTACATTGTTCTGCTGGGAGGGCCATGTGCCATTGCCATGAGGAGGGCTACTTGGTCTGCAACGGCGTTGAGATGGATGGTGAGCATCAAGCTGTATCCACACGAATGCCAGGGCCAAATGTTTCCCAGCAGCTCAGTGGTTTTAATGTTATGGCTAGTCAGTGTATATATATTATTTTTAGGTTGAAAACAATGATGCGTCCATTTCTGACATCTTGTGTCATGCTCATGCTTACCTGTAAGCTATAAAGCTGATTAGAAATCCACCTCTTGCATTTGAAATCACAATTTGGCTAGACTCTCATGATGAATATGAAGATGATTAATTGCATCTTTAATCTGAGCTGTCAGTTGAGTTAATAATTTGGAGTAGAGGTTTTATGTCGGAGCAACAGCTCTTTTTGGCTCCATCAGAGTGTTCTCAGCCTTTCCTTCAGCTCTGTGGGTAAAATCTGCAGCTAACCAGGTTGTCACATCAAATCAGTATCAGCTGAGGCCAGGCCACCTGCAGAGCGAAGGCATAAAAGACTGACTGGGCCTCCATTAGCTGGTAATGGCAGTCTAATTGAGTGCTGATGGAGATAGAGAAGGGAGGGGGGGGTTAGTTTGTGGGCCTTTTAATAAAGTGCAGTGTGAAATAAGTCTCAGATTGAGTGCAGGGTGTGTGAGTGAGAGGAATCATCAAGGGACTGATTGCTCTGTCAGCCAGAATGATTAATCCATTTTGAGTGTACTCAGTGTGTGATTGATGGCCTGGTGCAGTCTGGGTAATGTAGTAGCACACGATGACAGGGAGAGTAATGGCTGTTGAATAAAGAACGGAGGCAGAGGGCGAAGAGGGAACAGAGGGAGTCAGAGGGTTGAGAGATGTATGTAGTTGAGAACAGTCGTAGCCACACCTGCAACTTATTGCCATGGTGACAAGTTTACCACTGATCCCATTAGGAACGGTGTAACCAGGGGCAGGTTGCCAAGTTACAATTCAGAAATGATGATAGAGTATTGCGTTATGGGGAAAAGGCAGACATCCAGAGGCTGCATCACTGGAAAGAAATGTTTTGTCTCTTTGGCTGAAATGACGCTCCCTCCCTGTGACCTTTTCCCCTGCTTCACATCGCTCACTCTTGTTTTTCATTTCTTTCTGGGTACACATCTACCTCAGAGATAAGGGACCTTTTGGTCTTCAGCTCTCTGCCGGAGCCCTTTGGGGTTCAACCTTCTCACCAATGCTGCAACAAAATGCAATCCGAAATTCTCCTCAAATACCCGAAGAGAACACTTTTATATAAAGGTCCCAAAGAAACATTTCCTTACATGTTATTCTGAATTAATAGTCTCCAACTGAAGAGTTTCTTTCAAAATCCCTTTTGGTAAAAACCATTGATGTATTTAAAGCAGTATGCAAATTAAAATTTAGGCATTTGGCAGATACTCTATTCAGAGGGACTGACAGTAAGCCTCACAAACAGCATTAGCCAAGAAAAGTAAAGCAAGGACATCAGTCCTGTCAACACTTTAATAACATACTATCAGGAATGATGATTAGCGCTTTTTATGCCTCCTCGCTGGCGACAGAGGCGGCCAGAGGCATTATGTTTTCAGGTGTAAGTCCATCTGTCCAACTCTCCACATCTGTACATCCATCCATCCCATTCTCGTGAATGCAATATCTCAAGCTTTGAAGGAATTTCTTTAAATATGGCTCAAATGTCCACTTGGATTAAAAAAGAACTAATTAGAATTTGGCGGTCAAAGGTCAAGGTCACTGGACTCAGGAACAGAGAAGAGACATTTAGAATAGAATAGAATATATATTTATTGTCCACCATTGTCTTTGGCTCACCAAACATTAAAGACAACATTGTCAAAAGCAGACAAATAGTCACTAAGACAAGCACATAAAGTCACTGACAAAAAACACTCAAACACATTAGATCAGCTTGTTGTCTGTCCATGGTTTAAAACTCATAAGTCACTTTGTTGAGTTGAGAACATTGAGGACAGTTGGGATGAAGGACTTCTTAAATATATTTTTAGTTGCTAGAGGGACTCTATAGCACCTTTGAGCTCAAGAGCTCAAACTGGCTGAAGAGAAGATGGGAGCCATCTGCCAAGATACTCCTTGCTTTCTTCCTTGTCCCTTCTGTAGAGAGTTGGGTCAAGGGCTTTTGCGGCTTGCCAGCTATTTTACTTGCCAGTGTCACAATCCAAGAGAGTTTATTCTTGGATGTACAGTTACAATGACGCTATCTGACAGGAAGGTGAAACGTTTAAACACTCTGAAGCATAGTTTTGTTCGCTGATTCTAAAGTCTGCTGCCTAACAGCAACTCCACCGAGTTTCCTAAGAAGATAAAGTCGCTTTGAGCATTTCTTGAAAACATACTCAGTATTTCCAGCGAAGCTCACTTGGTATTTAAAAGGTATTTAAAAATTTCCACAGCTTGAACACGTTGGCCATTGAGTGAAACTGGCTCTGTCGTCAGATTTTAAGACTTTGAAGCATTCGGAACAACTCTTTAGTCTTGTCAACATTTGGTAGGATACTGAATTGGTGACACTAATCTTGGGTGTCCACCTTGAAACAGGGGTGATTGTATATATCTTCTGTGCTGCTGGAGAGAAGATGAGTGTGAAGCGTCCACGTTTTTTACAGACATGGATGTAAACTGTAACTACAACGTGACTGGTTTATGGCTGCATACAACCACGAGGTGGTAATTCTAGTCTCTGTTAAGATTTACAGCAGAACATGTTTTCAGTGAGAGCTGTATCACAAAATGATTTTACATAAAAAATAGAAACCTTTGTTCTGCTCATGTTGTGTCTCTTTTTCACATTCTGGTATTGCTTATCCAGCAGCTAAGACAAAATAGATGTTGTTTTGATGGGTTTATCAGCTGTTGTTGCTCTTTTTCTAAATTCATTCGCACCATGTGATGAGACCCTGAAGGTATTGCAGTGGCAAAGGATAGATACTAACAACAGCCACCTCTTTCACCAGTCAGGGAGTTAATAGATTGGAAAAAAAGCCATTGAATCACATATTTTAAGGTTCTCGATTATCTAGTCCTGAAAAATATTATTGGACTTTGCAGTGTAGATTTTTACCAGCACATTTGTCACATAAACCTTTTAAATCTTTAAGTCATAGACTGATTTTTTTCCCACACAATTGAACATATGATTGCCTGTGACTTATCTCTAATCTTTGCCAGTCTCAACAGTTTTAAAGCAGATGAAGGTTGAGAACTTAAGACAGCGCTTTTTTTTTTCTTTTAGCTTCAGCAAAACCTCGTTGATCACACTTATCACACGGAACAAAACCCAAAAGTCCTGAAGGGACCTTTGAGAGACTCTAGTTTAAACTCAACAGAAATGAAAAGAAGAAAGAAAGGTTGAAACTTTTTACAACCTTTTATTTTCAGTGTTTGCTTTGAACTTCGGCCTGAATCTTTCATGATAATCCAACTGTGTGAACGTGGTTGGACTTTAACGCTAGCCTTGAGCTGAACTGAGAGATTACTGAGCTGATGTGTTTGGTTGTTTTCTTTTTGTTTCTCATGATGCACCTCAGGCAAAGGTGAACAAAGATAGGGACTTCTTTGGCCCTAAAAAGACTCTGTTTACCACACATTTGAAAATCCACATCAAACATCTCTTTTCTGTTTTTCCTTTGCTGAGCTTTTGTATTGCTGCACTTTCTACCTCTCTTATACAGCTCATAAAATCCAAATGACTCTCTCTGTGCATCTGAACTCACTGAGAGGGCTCTTTGCTTTGCTTTCCAAACACTATTTATCAGCATAATACATCATGTACGGATCTGTTTGAAGGGATAATAGGCCAGTGTGGCTGCAGTGCATAATTAATAACGTAATTAGTGGTCTGTTTGTGTTTAGCTCAATGAATGTAGCACTGCTGGTAGTTCCTGCTGGAGTCACTCTCTTACTGGATAATGTGGTATGTTTAACAAATTGCCCTTACATTTGTCTTTCTCTGTTTCTCTCTGCCCCTTTTCCAGGATTCAAAGCGTTCAGCAGAAATTGTCGCTTCTCCGTCTCTGGATGTTTTTCTGCCAGAGGATGAGGACAACCCTTACGAGTCTGTGACCACAGCCGTCACACGCAAGCCCTGCTCACTCGATATCAACCACCGGCTCAACGCCTGTCCACGCAACGGTAGGGCATCACCAAAAACTTCACTTTTATGTTGCAGTCAGTGTTTGTCACATGCAGTTTCAGTTCCAAAAAAGCACCCATGATGCCATCCGCATCCGTTCTAAAAGCCTCTGAACACCCACACAGTTGTTTTCATTTTTTTCTGGCTGATTAGACCTCTGCTCAGGTTGAAGGTGGGTGGAAGCTTTGGAGGTCACGAAACTCCATCTACCAATGAGAATGAAGTGTAATTTGTCACGGCCTAACAGGTGCAACTAAGCTATACACGGCCACACAGTCCTGAGACAAAGCCTAATCAATAACTGAAAACACCTGTGTGGGTGTTCAGGGGATTTATAAAGTTCATTCTTTCTCATGGTAGAGAAATACTGCATTTCCACCTCACAGCTCTACTTAACTCGACTCGCTCTTTTTAGGATTTCCATTAGCAAAAGTTGTGGATAGTACCTGGTACTTTTTTTGGTACCACCTTGGTCAAGGTTCCACTTGTGCTGAGCCAATACTAGAAGGTGAAGTGGAGACACTGCAGACCACTGATAAGTCAGAGTGAATTGTCACTTGCAACAAGGGACATCCTGAATAAACCTGGCATTTTCTCAAAGCCAAGCTGCTGTCAGTAGCAACCACAACTTTGTTATCCACTTGACCCAGATTCTTAGAAATAGGAGCCCACAAAACTATGCCTTAAACCAGTGGTTCCCAACTGGTCAAGCCACATGATCCAGATTTGTCCGTAGTCATTAGTTCAAGGTCCACACAGTTCAAAATATTCAGCAGCATACTTGCGTTTGGCCATGTCGTCCAGCTAGTTTTCTGTCTCTGTCAAGCAGCTGTCCATTATTCACTCATTCTACAGCAGGAAACGGCACTTTAAAATAAAAGCTCTGTGCCGGAAATTCACTACACTTAAAAATAAAGTGTGTTTTTTTACAAACTTGATATGTTTGTGAGTCACTTGCGGTCCATTCAGAATGGACCAACGACCCACTAGTTGGGAAGCACTGCTGTAAACTACGCAGTACAACTGATGAAGTGCAGATGTTCCTCTGTTCGATTGCCACTGAAAGGATTATGCAGGTGTCATGTTGAAGATGATGTCACATCAGTTTCATGTGACAATCAGCTGAGAATTCCACCTTCACTGAGGGGTACTGTTTGCAGTGGAAAATGAAAATGAGAAAAGGACCTGGTACCAAAATTGAGTTGAGCCAACTTGAGCTGAACCATGCAGTGGAAATGCAGCATTAGGTGAGGCTAATTTCATTCAGCAACTGGACACCTCATGTTAGTGATCCAAGAGGCAGGGTTTTTAAAAACCTGCACCAGCCTGGCCCATTATGAGAACCAACCAGCCCCGTCCGACCCGTAAACATATGCAGTAATCAGTGACCTGATCTTGAACTGTAAACCCTCAAACTGAAGCTGAAAGTTTCTGGTAATGACCATCACTCATAACAACCTACTTGCTGTTGGCTATATTGTCTGTTATTTACAGTAAATATCACAATATAAAATGTTCGTTTTCTCTTTTAAAACATTCAGATGACAGAAACACAGCAAGTCCTTACCCATCTTTTAAGTGGTTACATCTTAAGCCTATGATCTTGAGCAAACAGCTGATAACCTATGTGGTTTGTTTACATGACATTACACAAGTACATATTTAACGGATTCAGTGAGGACAGAGTGACGCTTGCTTGCTTTTAGAACACAGTGTGAGGCCTGCATATTTGCAGAGGGAAGTATTTTTACCTGATGTTATAACCTGAGAGTTACGAATAAATATGTCTGGACTTCAACAGATTTTCCTGGTCAGGAGGTGAATAACTGAAAACCTGAATGCAGCAGTGCTGATGATGAAGTTGCTTGTTGTGTGAGAGAGACAGAGAGAAGAGAGGAAGTTGGCATTTTGCACACTGTTTTTATAAGTTATCATACATTACACAGAATGCTGCTCTGTCACTTTAGTACCTGCCTGCCCAAAACATGATTTTTTCTGACAACCTTACACAAACTGCCCAATCCCGCAGGCTGTGGGTCGACCGGCACATCACTACCTCATGTAATTTAGATAGTAGTTTATTTCTCAGTTAACGTCTCTGCCTTACTCCATCGAAATATTTTATCAATTTGTAGTAGAATTATGTTTTTTTCTTACAATATGATTGCATGCATCAAAGCTGGAAACATTTTGGGGGACATTTAAAAATACATTATGTAAGAATTTTTTACATAAAACGTCTGGAGTAAGAAATATATTGAATTCCCTATTAGTCCTTTCAAACCTCCCCCAGCAAGGTTACTGCTGCATTCCTCCGTGGCTCGCTGCTCTTAGACTCACAAGATGCAGCTTATAAATGGTGATTATGCAAAACTGACCAAAACCCAAAACTGCAAAAACAGTCAACAACCAACAATTTGTTTTTAAACCAGACACTAACAGATTGAACCTGTTAGTGTCTGGGCCATGATCACTGCTGCCAGCGCTTTCACTGTCTGTTAACTGGGCCGTCTTTTATGATATTTCTTTGTCCACACTTCGTTTTTGGTCCTTTTTAATAAGTTTTCTTTAAATAATCTGACAGCGGAACATATGGCGCCTTCCAGCATGATCGTGTTTACTGTAGTCACGAGCAAGAATCCATATGAACATCCCGCTGTTGTGATGATCACAACTTTAGTGGAAGACTTGAGCCACCTGAATGCCAAGTGTAGTGTTGATTCAACGTTAACGCGAGTTTCATAGCAACAAACAGGTGTGGAAAATGTGGGTGAGAGTGAGAGCAGCGTTGTTTGGTATACATTGTTGAGTTTATGCCTCTATCACTGTTTGGATGGGATGAATTTCTTCTTTAGGGGTCGGGTGATTTTAATATTACATGCACAGATCAGGTGTTATACCTGTCCCACTTTGCTGTCCGTACTCCAGCATTAATTCCACTTCAAAATACCTGCTGTTTATCTGTGTCCTTGTTTGTCAGTCCATATTTTAAGGCGCCTCCGGACAGACACCGTATCACCTTATGAACAACGTCTTAAAAAGGGAACGTTACTGATTTTACACATCAAAGTCTGTTTACGTGTCTTTGGGAGCACTACTGTGAACATGGAAAAGTTGTCCCTAGTAGGGACAAGAAAAAAAAAATACAATGTAGGGACTCCCTACATTGTATTTTTTTTTACTTTGCCCCACTCTTAAAACTCCAGCGAAGGCAGTGGGCCTGTGTTGAGATGGAGATGGCAAAAATTAACATGACTTAACTTGACAAGCCTGCTTTTCATTTTGTTTTTTCCTCTCTTTTTAGCGGTGCTCTGATGTAATAGGTGCACCGAAACTGAAATTGAAACGTTAGTGCCAGCTGGTATTGTTTCCTTGCGCTACAGGTGGTTGTATTTTAAAGATGATTTTTCCTGTCTTTAAAATATGTAAGCTACTTCTTTTTGTAATGAGTTGACAACTCTGTCTGACATAAGGCAAGTGTGACGGGGTGTGTCCCTCTACTCCCGTCCTGTGTTGATATATTATCACTTTTGGAGTAAAAAGTACACTATTTGCTTCCAATATATAGTGGAGTATACAGTAGCATAATATGGAAATACTCAAGTAAAGTACGGCAAACTTGTATTTAGATACAGCACTTAAGTAAATACACATTGTTACATCCCATCACTGGTAGTATCAGCACTGTAGCTCTTCTGTCATTCAAATGTTTTGTTTAGGATTTTGTACAGTTATGCCTAAAAAGAGCGTAATAAGTGGCCCTTTACTGAAACACTGAGATGTTGATTGTCAATTATTTAAATTTACTAAAAAAAATATATTTCAAAATAATTAGTTGCTTTGTGAAGTCATTAAAAATGAAAAAATGGTGCTTGAAAAAGTACTTGAAAGCCCTTGAATTTCATTTTGTAATGTCTGTATGAACCCTGACCAAAGCAATCAGCTGAAAGATGCTAAAATGCTCTGTAGAGCTCAGGGGAGGCTGATAATTACCTGTGAGTGCTGGTTGAATAATATTTCACTATAAATACAAAGCACCTGACAGTGGCTTGAATGTATTCAAAGTTAAGCTGCAGAGAACCAGATGAAATACCAAATATCTTATACCCTGGAATATAAATTCAGTCCAAACAAGATTTTACAGCTGAAGTAACTCATCAACACTTTTTTCAGTTCACCCTTCCACTGTTACCCACACTGTCCTCAAAGCTGTTTCCAGTTAAGCATTCAGCGCGAGTTGATCCGTCAGCCTCAGACCTTTCAGGCGATTCTGTCTTCTGTGTCCTGTCAGTTGTTCGGTCTGCGGCGTTTTACTTCGACACCCACGACAACAAACACCCACAACGTGTTCTTCCCTTTCAGTCAGCTGCTCCCATAGCGATGCTACACACTGCAGGTTGTCACGGCAACTGCTTCACCGGCTGGTGAGTCACCTGTATGTTGCCATGGGAACTGCCTTGCTAGTGACACCCCCCCTCCTTCCCAAACCAACCGCCACCCCCCCTCCGACAGGAGCGGAGAGAGGCTGCTGTAGAGGCTTGTTTTGTGTGCGCACATGTGTCTTGTCCCACGCGTGGCTTTGAGATCTCATCTGTGATTGGCTGCAGGATGAAGGAGAGTTGAACTGTCCATATACACTGTAGAGAGTGTGTGTTTGTGTGTGTGTGTGTGTGTGTGTGTGTGAACTGGGAGGTTAGCTGCTTTATGTCAAAGTGTCTTTTGGTAGAAAATTGCTCCACTGACGTAAGTGAGCAGTGTGGGTGTTGTGTTTGTTCTGAGCTCTCTGAGTGCTGTTACCTGGCCAAATGAGACAGAGAAAGAGAGACAGAGATGGAGATGAGAGTGAAAGAGACATAAACATGTGATGTGGGAGAGCAAAAGAGTCAGAAAAACAAAAAGCAAAAGTCAGAAGACTGAAGAGGTGAAGGAGAACACCATACATTCCCATGCAAAATGTCTCACATGCTGCAGATGCTGTCTTGCTGCAGAGAGACAGACCTCAAGGAGAGGTGAGAAAGACTCTGAGATGAGAAGGGGGCAGATTAAACATTCACTCGACAAAGTTGGAGGGTCGTCTCAGGCTAAGCCATCTACATGAATGTAAATCTGTGACGCAGCAGGAGCGAAAATCCTGAATTTCCCAGCTTTGAGTCCAGTCACATGTCGGGCTAATTGGACATGGGAGTGAGTCAGTCTCTCTTTATCTGCCTCTGAGAGGAAGCATATGATGATGAAGGAACATGGGGAAGGAGGGATTGAGATGAGAGGAAAGAGAGAAGGGACGAGAGACTTGGTGCATTACACTGCAAAAAATAATCTTTCTCAATGAGTCAACTGGTCTGTGATTTACTCTTAAAAATCTTCCTCTTGGCAGATACACAAATCAACTTTTTCAACCTCATGTTTTATGATCAGATGCCATTTCCTTGCTGCTAGGTTGAGATTAAACTTGAATGAATCTTGGGATGTTGCAGCAACAATATGCAGTACTGTAGTTGGGGGACAGATGGAGGATGAAATAAGAATGCATCAAGAAATATAACAGAGATCTAAATATATATTCATAATAAGACGACGCAAAATAAGGTCACACATCATGCACATGACAACCCCAATGTGCCAAGAACATTTCCAGTCGATACAGACTGTCTAAAAAACAATCATAGATGACAGCATAATAACTTTGTGCAAAGTATGTCAACCAAATAGGCAAAGTGAATGAAAACAGTACAGTATTAATGGAAAATGCCAAGAAATAAATGCAGCATGAATCATGTGATGGTTTAATATGTTATATTATAAAAACCTAAAGAAATCTTGTATGAGATTTTTTAGTAATCTCCTTCCATTGGTTCACACCACTGCAATGGATGTGCTGATCCTGATTTACTTACTTAATGAAACGGACTTAATTAAATCAGGACATTAATGACTTTTATGGCGTAATGATGCAGCTCTTGTTTTCCCCCACTACCACACTACTTTGATTTTTTTAAGTGTAACAGCGGGTGTCTGCAGGTCTTTAAAAGTCTTCAAGTGTCCTAAATCCAATTCATTAAATTGTCTTCCATTTGAATTTTTGAGGTCTTAATTGCCACAAACATTTTATCTCATTTCATTTATCTTTTAATTTTCTTTTTCCAAAATGAGTCAAACTCTTAACATGTGAAAGTCCACTTTTCTAATGTTACAAACCTTTAAACCTACCACTGAACCATAACTCACTGTATTAACCATATTCCTACAGAAAACCTTCCTCTACACGGGACCACATTTTATTTCACTTTTATAGTTACCTGCAAGGCTTAAAAAAGACTATTTTTCTGATAATCAGTCTTAAATTTGGCTAAAAAATATCTTAAAATGGTCTTAAAATGCATTAAATTTCAATGTTTAACACCTGTAGACACCCTGGAGTGTTTTGTGTTAAAACTATTGACGAAATAATCTTGTATTAATAACATTTGTTAGGTCCTTTGTCCCCTCTTGGCTTTTATATCCAGCCCCAAATGTTTCCAGCAGGGGATCAGCTGATTATCATGAGACGAGACAACAGGATCAAAGACAGACAAAGAAAGACAAACCAGTGTTTTTCTGTCAGGAGTTTGTTTGCAGGCTAATGAATCTAAGAAGTAAAGCACAATTAGTTGTCGTAAAAGATACCTAATGAAGTTATCTTAAACTGAAATGAGATTCATGAGATCAGTAGCGGCATGACTGGTGCATACAGCCCACAAGTATTATTTTCACCAGTGTCCATTTTTAGATTCAGTCTTAGCCTTGAGACGAAGAGTTAGTAGTTTTAGTCACATTTTAGTCATTCATAGTTTTAGTCTACGAAAATTTAAATGTTTTAGTTGACAAAAATTCATGACATTTTAATCTTTAAACTAATCCAGTTAGGCTGCTTCATGTATGAGAAATTGGAATCAAGGTGACAGGTTGAATAAACATTTCATTTCCACATCTTTTTTTCTACAACTACAATTTCTACACACTGACAAACACATTTCTCCAGCAATGTTTGACAGGTTTAAGTGATGATTTACGAGCACACACTTACTGATCATCATTTGAAAAGCTCAACATCTCTATTTATGGTCTCAGAGTCTGTGACACCAGAAATAAACTGAGACAACTAGGATTTGTACTCAGGTTTATTATAAACTCTGACTTATCAATTTCACTGTTAAGCAGAAAAATAACATCTGCGATGTGTTAATCTGGAGATTTAAATTTATGTCTCACAGAGTTGGTGATTAAAACTAAACTTTCATCGGTCAGAGAAACCTCTGCTGAGTTTAGACTGTTAACGTACAGCACGTCTACACTCACAGATAATCGAGCCTCCTACCTGCCTGTCAAACAGCAATCAACACAAAAACCTTCCTGAGACAGTCTGGACTTGGTGGAGTCCTGCAGAGATCAGGTGTGAAGACCAGCGGCCAATGGCTGCTTGCTCTGCTGCCATTCAGCGGCTAACAAGCAGAGCTGCTAACAGCCACCGTTGCAACTAATGAACTCCACAAATCCATTCAGCACTTCCACCGTCCACAGTCAAACACACAAGGCTGCTTTTTTACTGCTGAATTACAGCTCACAGTTCGCACTAATGGCTGATGCTGCTCTACATCCTGGCCCAGACTTTGCCAGAGTTTGCCAGCCTGTCGCTCATGGGGCATTTGAAGATGATTGGAAGCACGGCCATTCTCGGTGTCCGATAGTCCACCGCTAACATTTTTGTCACGTCTCGTCAACCAAAATGAAACATAGATTTCATCCTTGTTTTTATTATCAAGATCTATTTTTAGGTCGTCATCGTCTCGATTTCATCATGGGAAAAAGGTTGTTGACGAAAAATGTTTGTCATAGTTTTCATCAACAAAATGAACAGTGATTATTACCATGTTTTCAGTCTCTAACTGGCGTTCTGCATGCTGTTGCTGCTCTCTCATGACCTCAGACCATCATACCACACAGTCTGAAAAAAGAGGCCATAAAGCTTTTTCGAGAAGTTTCTCGAAACAAGTGAGCTGCATATTAAACTCACCTCAGCAGAATTTGTCTTCAAAGAAAATTGTGGGACTGAAGGATTTGCAGAGATGGATATTTTTTGCAGTGTAAGCCCTGCCTGATATCCACCTGTCCTGTGCTGCTGGCTAGTTGTCTGCAGCTGTGGGCTGCTGCAGTCTCACAGTAGAGGAGACGGAGACACTACATCGCTCTCCGAAGCCTGAGATAATCAGGGCGGCTTTATCAAAATCCATCTGGTGGCTGTCACTCAGCCCAGCCACTACAGAAACACCAGGGACCTGTTGTCACTGAAACTGCCACCCCAAACAACTTCCTGCTTTTTCATGTCTCAGCTTCTTGGATATCTCTCTTTCCCTCGACCTGCTTCTATTTTACCTTCATCATTCTTTTCCTTTTGTCTTCCTTCAGCTGTTGTCCTGAGATCTTCCACAACCTGTTAGAAGCACCGTCCCAGTTTTAACGATGTTGTATTCATAAAAGATGACATTGGAATGTTATGCACAATATTCCATCGCACCATGTGTCCTCTGACATGACAACTGTCATTTCTGACAGTGAATAAATGAAATCCTCTTCTTTGTTATGCGGCGCACGATGAGTACAGACTTGTGTGCATAATCCTGCTGCTCAATGAGTCCTAAGGCAGTCATTTCGTACATTAACTCAGGATTATACTTAGTGCATTGGATGAATTCCTTTCTGAGGGAATTTCATTTGTTACAAATGAGGGAATCCATTTCTGCTGCATCTCTTGGCTGCACATATATTTTGTGTGCATGCACCATATGCATTTCATTTATTGTACTGCACATGTGTGCAGATTGTGACATAAGTCTGCATGCTAACGTTTTAGGAAAACAATGCCACATCAGGGACCCAGATCTGAGTACATTAGACCCCAAAGTCCAGTTTATTTGATAAGTGTTGACACTGTTCACCACCTTTTCAAGCGGCCCCCGGCATAGATCGGCATACCTTGCCTGGGTCCGCCTCAAAAGGTCATCTCGAGTATGGTTCATGTGTATATGATACACATCAGGCTTGAAAAACAACTGTACCAAACCACAGAAGTGGACTGTTATTTAATGCCACAACAAGGACTTTTAAACTGGTTATGAAACAGTCTCAGTTTAATACTGATGGCTCTATATCAGACTGCAGTGTGGTCGGACCCAGACAGAGCCTGATCTGGCTTGCTGTCACCTTTGACCTGCAGTCTGAAGTCCCGTGGGAGGCAGCCCAACAGCAGCGACTCTTCCTCCGGCTAGGAGCAGAGGTTCACCTCGCTGCTGTGCTGGTCCCTGCTGATGACGCTCCCTGGGGCAGCAGTGTCCTTCTGCAGCACCCTTTTTTACATTGTAGCATGACAAAAAAATGTCAAGGAGATGATGACGCAAGCGGGCACAGAGCATCACTGATGTGAAAGCTGAGCATCAGGGGAGTGGAGAGCGGAGGCAGTCATACTCGGGCACAGTATGAATCAACTGTACGTTATATGACAAGCTCTAAAATACATACCTGTTTTTTTAATCGTTGCTCCATGAATGTTTCTCTATTTCAGCTGAAAGCTCTCCTCGATAACGGCTTAAGTTTTCTTTCCACTGCTCCAAATTTAGAGATTTATTTAGAGACTGCAGCTTTGACCTGGACACTCCAGATTGTTTTAAGTTGGAAGCAAAATCATTCCTTACAAATAACTCCGCATCTGTGAATCTGAAGTGCGTGTTGGAAAACATTAGATCAGCTGTTATCATCAGTTCTACCACAGTAGGTTTGCACCACAGGACCGCGGCACTGACAGCCAGATTGCAGCAACACAAAAGCATTGCAGGAGAAATGTGATCCTGTAGATAGGGAGGCAGGCGGCGGTGCGGCGAGGAGCCTCCAGTCACGTATGGAGCAGACAGAAAGCTCAGAGCATTGCCAAGCGGTTAGAGCAAAAGTGCCTCTTTTCTGCTATCGACTGACTCCTCCCGAGATAAACGCACACTTGTCTGCAAGAGGTAAACAAGCCACTGCTGACGTGTACAACACGAAACTACAAACCTGTGTGTGTCTATGTGTGTTTGTGCACGTGTGGGCTCGCCACAGTACTTTAAAAGTATTGTGCCGCATATCTCAGTGAACTTTCTTGACAAAATAGGTCAACACACAGGTAGAGAACTTGAATTTCCAATATATGGCAGCAGGATGGCAACTGTTTTTTACTTCATAGATATTTACTAGACTTTTTTTCTGATAACATTTTGGCAGTGTGAAGAAATTTGTAGGGAGTTTTACAGAGCCAATATTGCTGCTTAATTTAACCCCTTCATGTACATTTTTTGAACATACGTATCTTCCTGTCCAGAGCTCTATTTTGTCTTTTATATTCAGTCTACTAACTTCAGAACTTGCACACAGTCGAATCAGGGTGGTATTATTAGATATCAAATGCTTAAAGACTCTGGGCCGAATTCACAAAGAATGAACTGCTGCCGCTGATAGCACCTTGAATTGCACTTCATTTGCACCTGCAGTTTGCTCCGTCTTAACGTCCTATTCACAAAGGATATTGCGCTAATGATATACCAGCGCAAACACGCCCACAAAGTTTGGCCGCTTAGTGCAGTTTGCCCCTGATTTGCCCCTGATTGCAATCAGCCACATGGCAAAGTATAAATGCTGGCTTTGCGCCAAGAACACCGTGGCAGATCAATGGCAGACTTTGTTTGGCAAAGTACTGAATACTGTATATCCTCATGTAGTGATGTCTGCTGGTGAGTCGGTCTAACAGTGTCAGATGGGTTGAGGTTGTGGATTTGACCCAGTTTGACCACTTTATCACTATTCCCTCTCACTTGTAGCTGTTTTTTCGTTATCTTTTGAATTTAATATGAATTATGGAACCGTTTTTGTTCACGTTTGTTTCCCCCGTTTCGTAAAATAAATTATTGAAAGTTGCTTTTGAAGTGCGTGACAGAAGTGCGTTTTGAGAACGACCGCAGACTGTCACCTGTTCAACGCATCAATATCTTCGGATGCCATTAAAGTAATAATGATTATAATAATAATGTCAAAATATTATTTACAGACTGATTTAACAGACGATCACTGCTGCCACGATCACTGGAAAGTCTGGGCGAGAGGCTTCCACAGAGGAGCGCCCAGTTTGCACCAGCTTTCTAAAGACGTTATTTACTTCACTCAAACTGCGTGTGGCTATTAGCGCTGGTGTTAGTGAATTAGACGTTGTTTATCAATGAGGCTCATTTGCATAGAAAGGGGCAATTTTTGCGCCAAATATATGCATATTACCTCATTTAAATACGTGCAAATAACACCGGAGCACCGAGACGCAATCTGCTTGGCAGCGCAGTTAGTGGAGCATTTCACCCTCTGCGCGTGCTTTGTGAATTAGACGGTATCTGTTTGCTCCATTTTTACCGGTTTAGCGGCCGCAAAAGCCACGCAATCCTTTTGTGAATTCGGCCCTCTGTTTGTTTCATTAGCTACCACCGGGATTATGTTAGAGAAGAAGGCAGCAGTAATTCGGCTTTATCACAGCTGTGGTTCATCTATGAATGAATTCAGATTATCCAGTCACTGGTATGCACACCTCAATGCTGCTACCTGTAACGTTTCTGTATCAAGTCTTTTGTGTCTCATTCTTCCTTCCATGTTAACTTCCACCCTCAGTTCTCCCTGCTGGATGAAGCTGTGATGTAGCTGCATCTCGCTCCATTTATCCCACTTAGGCTTAGAGTGGCTAATGGCAGCGAGTAGTAACTCCAGGGCTTTGCCATTAAAAGGGTCGAGGCCCATTGACTTGTTGAAAGAGAGGCAATAGAGCATCTTTCTCTGTGACAGCCAGGAGAAATCAATTTTTGGAACATGCGAATGATTTTTTTTTTTAATGTAGGATTTAAGTTTAAAATATGTTTTTTTTTTTAAAAAGATAAGCCTGCTGCTTTTCTCTGCTTTTTCTTACTGTCTATGAATCCCATGAAAAGACAAAACCAGAACTGTGTCTTTGTCTCTCAACGATACTAACAATAGTTTCTAGTTATGGCAGCGTTTAGTTAATTTCATTAAGATCTTTTATGCTTCATTTTGTGTTTAGTAGGTCCTCATAATGTATATATTATATTTTTGTTTAAGCTATTATCAGTTGTTGTATTTCTGCTGCTTTTACTCACATTAGCAAAGCTTATCTTATGTCAGTTAACTCTAGCCAGCACCTAAAACATATGAACACTTAGATGTTAACCTGCTGATGATTTTTAAAGGTTCCATATGTGACATTCAGGACATTACTATAGCCGAAAACTACTATATGTAATATAATAGCTTCCTAAGCTGTGTAAAGTCATGCTCCCTCTGTGTGTATTGTAATCCGAGCTTCACTGTTTGTTTTTGCGGTACATGGTCCGGCCGTTAACCTCATGAGCCACACCTGGGTAGTGTGCGGCTCAGGACGCATTTTTTGGCCGAACCTGACCCGAGTCCGAAACAGTTATAACCAAGCCCGGCCTGAACCTGACAGACTTTCTGATTTTTTGGTCGGAACTCGACCCAACGCAGTTTGTTACCAAACATAGTCATTGTTATCATGGTTACAGCTTGTCTGTTTACCATGCTCACACATGGACAGTGTGTAAATGACCATCAAAAGGCTGCTGTTACGCACAGTCAAACACGCCGCTTGCACAGCAGGGCAGCACACACACACTCAGTTGGAGTGGAGCCTGTGTTGCGTTCAAACTTTGTCACGTAAATAACAAATTCCAGCATTGAGCAGGCCATAGCACAACACAGCAGCATGTCAAGTGGGCCGAACCCGAACCAAACTCGAGCCTGGCCACACCCGTCGGGTTCCCACATTTGTTTGGTTATTTATCTTTTTTTTGTAAAAAAAAAAAAAAAAAAATATCTTTAAACTGTTTGTGCACTCGTCTTGTCTCTCATCATTGTTGCAGCCCTAAGAGCCAGGTTGTAACACGCCCACCCTCCGGTTTCCTCCCCAGGTAAACACTGTTACTATTGCCATTGCTGGCACTGTTTATGAAGTTAGCACTGTTAGCTGTTACCCGATAGCTTAGCCATCTCTATATGGAGACCAGTGTGCAGACAATCCTACCCCAGAATCTGAATCATAGATAAGCTCTTGATATCGCACATAGCTCCTTTAACTCTCTAACCCTGTTATAGTTGTATCCTTTTTGTTACAGTTGCTCAGTATTGGATCAAATTTGAGGCATTGTGTTGTGAGCTAAGCTGTAATTTTTCACTCTGACATAGAAGGGAACATGTGAGGGCAGCTACATACACACACACACTCACACACTCTTAGATTCAGTATACATATGAAATGCTACTTGTCAGAGCAGCATAGAGGCAGAACTGACAGCCTGAAGAACACTTCTGAAATTGACAGTTTTGTCTTGTTAGGCGGGTGGGAAGAGGACAGCCGATTCAAACGTTTGCTCGCACCAAGCATCCACTTAGAGACACTCTTACTGTACACACTGCTGCAAGCCTGCATTAACAAGCTGTGGAGCTGGCTTCAAATGTACACAGAGATACATTTGTGTAAAGCTCTGTATCACACTTTGTACCAGAACCACACACTGTACTGTACTGTATGCTCGGCATGCAGGGAAAATCTGAATCCTGTGACACCCGTTATGGCATTTCAAAGTTTCACATTTTCCCACAGGCCATGTCTCATAACACACACACATATGACCCTGAACATATGGCTGTAAACTGTTTGGGTGTAATACCCTACAGTTATCGCATCTGTGTTCTCATGCATGTGCCATGTATATACGCACCTTTATATGCATACTCATACACAAACACACATCCCCTTTGGCAAGGAGGGCTTAGAGTGTTTCCCAGGAGTGAGCTCAAGGCAGATCTGAAGGAAGCACACTCACAAACACGCACACACACATTTCACATCCATCATCAAAGCCTCAGTGTTGACAGGCTTATTTACTCAATAGGACAAAACCTCAATCTCTGCCTATATATATCTCTCTGTTGCATCCTTCCTTTCTTCTCTCTTTCTGTCATTTTTCCTGTTTTTGTTTTATCTATTTACGCCCACATCCAATCACTGATTCAGCTCCAGGCAGCTCTTTATGATGTGTGTCTATTTGTGTGTGTGTGTGTTTGCAGCTATGTGCACTTGCACAACCCTAAGCGAGTACCTCTGCACATCCATGCACGCACACATGAAGACACGCATTGATAGATGTGAGAGCACGCTGTGAAGCTGTGTCACTTTCCCTGAAGGACTGGTGTGTGTATGTGCTTGTGATTGTGTGTCTCTGCGTCTGCAGCCAGACTGTCGAAATTCAAAATAAACATATGATGGAAGATGGTGGCAAATTCTGCAGAAGGAGCAGACACTTTGTGATTTACACAACCTTCATGATTGAGCTGTAAGAATTTAAACAGATGAAGTTATTGTGTTAGAGAAAGGGTCTCCTGTTGAAGGAAATATGAGGATTTAATTAAGTTTAAATAAAGTTGTGAGGCTCATTTTTAGTAATTAAAGATTGCTTCTAGGCTGTTGCATCTTTAAATGTGCATCATGAGGCATAACACTCGGCAAATCTCGGTCTTTTCTCTCTCTCTCTCATCTGAGTGTTTTGTATTGCTAGTGTTTTCTCAAGGTTATGATTCCAGTAATCTCCAGTAAACTCCACTCCACTTTCTGTTGCGAAGAGGACGTACTCTTCTTGCTGGGTTTTTCTACATCAATTTATTTTTGTTTTATTCACATAATTAACCCCCCACACGTTTGTGTTTCGTGCCCGGCATTTACAGGGAATAAGTGAAGGCTGTATTTTCCTCGAATTTACTAACATTATCCGACAGATATGATGTCAGGGCCCCACTGATATATTAATAATAGTACATTAAAATGTATATACTAGTAATAGGCTGCCACATAATGACTGTTTAGACTGTTGAAAGTGAAAAATGTCCCAACTGCGTGCTGCCATCCATTTAATCGTCTTTTGACTTTTCGCTCCTCTGATGGATTTGAACTTGTTCTTTCTCCAAATGGGTCTCCATGCTGTGAGCAAGATGAGCCTCCTGAATATGCACTGAAAATGCTGTCAAAACTTCAAAATTACCAATGCAGCCTACATAATTCCTCACTGGGAAAGAGGCAGGAGAAAATAAAAAAGCTTGCAAAAATGAAATACGGCCTCAAATCAGAGTTGTCGATTCATAGGGGACTAAATTATCACATGCCCTTGATGATTGGCGAAATATGGTGGGTAATTTGTGATTTGTGATGGAATTTTTACTTGACAAATTATGGACATGGTAGATTTGCATGTGATTAGTATTATAGACAATCTCTGCAATTATTACAAATCACTAGAGGTCCCCAGGTAATAGTAGTCCCGTCCGAATAGGGCTTAGGTCAAACATATTTCTTAGAAAATGTCTGTAATGAACTGTACCTAAAATGCTACCTGGCGGTCCTTTTAAAATACTCATGTGCTTAAATAAATGCTTATCAAAGACACACCTCAAAGCTGCAAGCAAACAACAAATAAAAGCTAAAATGTAATATAACAACAGCTAAGATCAGACCTAACATTGACTGCATAGACATGCTTCAAAGACAGGTGTCCAAATGCTGTGGTCCAGAGAGCAAAGCAATTTGAATCTTGGCTGACAAGTCAGTGGCATGAGCAAATACTGGATTGGCAACAAAGGGGCGGTCTCCAAACATCTCTGAAGTAAATCAGACAAAATGATCCCCCAACAACAAATGAGCAGATAATCACAAATTTCATAAACAGTTTAGAACAGTGTTGTAGTAACCTGGTGTGAGTTTATAGTTTACGGTGGAAAATGTGTGTATTTTTTGACCCATTATTTTCCCACAAGCATCGATTATTTCATGATGACCAAAGTATTTCTATTTCTAAGACTCCAGCTATGGCCCTGCTACTATCCTGTTTTTCTAAAAGTGATTTTAAAAAGTGAAAAAATGCCGACCTCTTTGTCCACATCCATCACTGAGTGGAATTATGCTACTGTATAAATGGAAAACCAAAATAATTTATTTAAACTAAAATAATGAGATGAATAAAAACATTGACAAAATGAAGTTTGTGTAAAAAGTCTGCTTTTTGAAAATAATTAAAATAAATGGGAGATTCTCCGTCCAGTCGCATTTTTTAAAAAAAATCATCGATAAGCAAATGTACACAGTATGCTAACTGTCAACTGTTGTATCACAGTATACCTTGAAACTGCTATATCCCTGCAACCCTACTCTCAACATGGAGGTGGCTAGCAGCTAACAGCATGAAGTGGGGGGACCACAGGGTGGGCGTTACGTTTTCATGACGCCACCATTGCTGTTAATAAGCTGTAACCAAAGTATGAGTGCAGTGCAGATCAGTGATGATGAGCTAGTGGGATACACACAGAGGGACTCACATGCACTAACACAGTGGTTTCCAACTGGTCCAGCCACGGCGTCCAGATTTCTCTTTAGTCACTTGTTCAAGGTTCACACAGTTTAATACATACAGCGCCAAACTTGCGTTTGACCATGTCGTCGAGCTAGTTTGCAGTCCAGTCAGAATAGACCCGTGACCCACTTTTGGACCGTGACCCACCAGTTGGGAACCACTGCACTAAAATGAACGTGCAGCCAGACCGTCCACCACAAAGAATGGAGAAGCTCTAATCCCAGCACACATAGAGGTGTGATTTCATTGTCTGCTGAGGATGCCATTACTCCACTACATCTTTACATTGCAAGTAGGTGTTTGCTGCTGTATTAATGATCTGAATATTATATGCAACTCCTTTAAAATTCACTTCCTCCTCAGCATCCTAATCATCCTGACAAGTGAGATGTAAAGGTGCTCTCATCTCATTTAATTACAGGATCATTATTGGTGTCATCATCTAAAACATCATCAGCAGCCCCACTTTTTTTCTCCTGTGTGGCTTTGTTCTTTTTGAATAGGTGACAAAGATTTGTGGGAGTTGTGAAAAATCACGCCTTCAACTACATTCAAAGTTAAAACAGCAAGAAATGCTGTTTTTAATTTCCAGTTTATGGTTTGAAATGTGATAATGAATCATTCATATACTGCATCTTTAAGCAACAATCTCTCAGCTGCAAATATGTGACTACGCTGTTACTGATAGTGATGTCATCCTGTGTGTGTGTGTGTGTGTGTGTGTGTGTGTGTGTGTGTGTGTGTGTGTGTGTGTGTGTGTGTGTCCTGGCTGGGTCTCACCATAATTGGATGATATTCTGCCGTCTGATAGGACCCATGTAGGCAGGTGGCAGCTGACAGAAAGCCACTGCTGTGTGTGTGTGTGTGTGTGTGTGTGTGTGTGTGTGTGTGTGTGTGTGTGTGTGCGCGCGCGTGTGCGTGTGCGTGTGCGTGTGCGTGTGTCAGCAACTTTGACAACAGTATTTTAAGAAAAGTGTGTTGCTCTGTGTTTTGTGTCTCCTCCAGTTGATTAAGACAGATGCCTTCTCCCTCTGAAATTTAACTCGGGCTACTTCAGCAGTTCCCTCTCCTTTCTTCTCCTCTTCCTTTCTTCTTCTCTTCTTCTTGTTTTTTTTCCCAACCCTCTGTTAAGTGATCATACGCTGGGGAAATTAGTTCCGACACTCGGTTCTGCACTCAGCCGTACACACAAAACTGAGACAGCCATCAAACTGCACTGGGCAGCCGTCATATTTTCCTGGTTGCTGCAGACGCTTGTCAATTTAGAAAATGCACTCTCCTCCTGCTCTCTCACTTCTCTGTGATTGCACCATTAGGTGGGCGACACATTAGGTGTTGAACTAAACCCTCTTTTTCATTTCTCATTTTACCCAAAATTGCACTGACAAGTAATTTTTCTGCCAATATAACATAAAAGTTTGTTGGCTGCCCCAGCTTTACAGTCATCCTAAATCTTCTGTCTTCATAACTGAAGCAACTGGGGAAAGTTTCAAAAAGATAATTAGGATGTAGCACAAAGCACACTAGCTTCAGAACAGGGATTATGCTGCAAAAGCTCTTCCGAGTTCTTGTACATTTGGAACTCAAACAGGTTTCCAACTGTTTCATTTGTTTTGAGATACCTGAAATGAAACTGGTAGTGACCCAGCGTCTTATGTACACTCTGGGAGTGGGCGGTAAAACAATTATTTATGATATATTGATAGATTTTTAAGCAAGATATAAATTTAGACAGCACCATTTATATCGATATAGGGTCAAGTTGCATTACATGACGTATATCAGTGTGCATCTCTCCTCTCTCACACTCTCTGCACAACTCCGCCCCACTCATTCACTCACAAGCTGAAACCATTTCCCTCAGTGGAAACAAAGCTTTTATTTACTTTAATTTCACAGATAACAAACAATTGATTGTGGAGACAATAAAGCCTGCACAAAAATGTCATTTTTAGTCTTGTGTGTGATTTATCCTGGCTTCATATGAGCAGAGGAAATCTCTGCTTGTTGCTAGACTAATTTGTACAATGTAAAATGCCATAGGCTTGTGCTAATAACGTTAGCATGTTGTATGTGTTTGGAAAATGTGTTTAGTATATGACAGTTGTTTTGTCGGTGAACCTTGTGAGCTGTAATGAAGCTGAATTTTATAACGTTACCTTTGTGACATGTTGCTGTTGTCCCTGGCTTCATATGAGTAGAGGAAAAGTCTGCTAGCTGCTAAGCTAATATATTCAAAGTAAAATGCCATAGGCTTGTGCTAAAAACATTAGCATGTTGTATTTGTGGGGAAAATGTGTCCAGATAAAGACAAGTGTTTGTCTGTGAATGCTGCGAGTTATAGTAAAGCCGATTTGTGTACTTGTGTTTGAAACTGTCTCTATTAAGCCATGTTTAATGTGTGTTTAATGTGTGTTTTGAATCAACCCCAACAGCACTTCACAGAAACCCCACTAGTCAGCTTGTAAATACTGAGGTATGAATTCTTGTCCATATCGCCTGGCCCTACTCCCTTGGTCAAGTCATGGTAGGACTATGATCACCAAATTGGACATGGTGACCATCTTAAAAGAAGCAAGTGGCATTCAGTGTGATCCTGACATTAGCATGAATGCTCTGGGTCTGGTGTATAATGGCAGTTATTGCAACACAAAACACATTACTGTAATGAGGAAAATAAAAAACAAATCTCTGTCCCTCCCTCTCTCCAAGGTCACTTGTCCCATGTAACGGTGAGTGAGGGGGAGCCCGGTAACCATAGCAACTGCTCAACGGGCCCCACTCCAGACTGCTCCCCTCCCTCCCCTGACACGGCCTTGAAGAACATAGAGAGAGTCATCCGCCCACAGGTGAGTGCGCACGCACACACACACACACACACACACACACACACACACACACACACACACACACACACTAATGAATGTGTTGCAGAGGCACCTGATGCATTATTGAACATCACAGTATCCACCTACAAGAAGCTGAAACACCTGCACCCACCCCCACACACACACAATGGTAAACATCTCTGTCTGTTTCTCCCTCTGATTGTTTCTCTCGGTTTCATTTCATCTGTCTCCGTCTGTTAGTCACTCTCACAGTCGATTGGAGTTTAGAATATCTGAGCATCCTGAACAACATATCCTGGTTTCAGAAACCCAGATGAGCCCCCGTCCTGGCTCTGAGAGCTTGACTGTGCTTGTTGGTTTACTGTGAAAGGAACTGTATTATCTGTGGATGTAAACACAAACAACTTCCCGATCAATGTCTATGGGCCTTTACACTCCAGGGGTGTGATGATGAATAAACAACACAAAATGCGAAATACATGCCAGAATATATTTCGCATCAGAACAATCTATACCGGCAGTGACTCAGATTTGCTACAGTCGCAACACTTGTTCTATAAAAGGTTCAAAAAGGTTTGCACCAACTCATTCTTCAGAAAAAATGAGGGATTCAACATGACCCTGTGAGGCGCCACACTTATTAAATTCAGTTTCTTTTTAGTGAAATGCTCTGAGTGGATTTTGGTTCCCTCGGGTAAACACTGATGCAGTGTATATTTCTAGGGCTTTTATTGTGAAAGGTAAGAATGGAGGGAGTGGATCTGCTTTGCACTTCTTTTGTGAAGGTTAAAGTAGCGAGGTTGGGACTATAGAACCTCTGTGTTGTTGTTTTATATGCTTCATTGGTATATTACAGGGTGCTGACAAATACAAACAATCAACAGGTCTATGACGCTGCGACATGACGTCTGTTTTCGCACAACATAATAAACCAGCAACGAGGTGGACAACACATTTTTAAGAAGAATGAGGAAGAAGGTTCGATGGTGACATGTAGCCATTGTGACAGTTCAAACAAAGACACATTACATACAGCTTTTCCCGCTTTAATAACTTTCCCTTTTGTGCTCACTTCGTCTCCACTGAAGTGTCTCAGTACAATTGCAGCTCCTGAAAGGACGAGAGTAGGTTCACGTTAACTACTACAGACATTAACTGTTTTCAAATATAAAACTGCTTGTGTGTCAATATTTAATTGCCAGTATTTTATATTTATAGTGTGACAGTGTCGGATGTTTATATTTAACGTTGCTCAAGTTTCAATTAATGAGGTCAACATATATAAAAGTAATCCCTGTCAGCAAAATCCTCAGGCCGGGAAATGTAGTCTTAGTTTACAGTGGTGTTAATTTCTCCCTGATTTCAGAAAAGTTTCCTTCTATGTCCATGTCTTAAGATTTTGGTTTAGAAGATTTTATTGGTGATCTCTCATGGCAGAAAGTGTTGCTTTTCTTTGTCACAGTCATTTCCCAGCTGCAGTTATGTTGCAGGGGAGCCAAGATAAGGAAGGCCCAAAAACAATGACCAATCAGAGCAGACTGGTCCAGCACAAACAGTATGAGAAGGTTTTCAAACATTATAAACATGTTCTCATAGAAGCCTTAAATACAAGTATGAACCTGAAAATGAGCAAAATAGATCCCCTTTAATATCTATCAGTACCATTATATCAACATTTCCTTTATTCTAAAGCTTTAGTAACAGACTTTTACAGCAACAACTGCATACATTGATAATGCAGTGATCAGTCAGTGAATAACTTCAAACCAACACTCAGTTATTCAAATGCAACAACACATCAAGCTTATTAGTGACTTAGATTAATTTAGTCCTCTCACTTCTGTCACAGGGAAGATAGTATCAGACACACGAGCTCAGCACCAGCGTTTTGCACCTTGATAATTAAAGTCAGTTGTTTTCTCGGCCTACAGATGATGCCTGACATAAGACTGACAAAATTATTCTCCTGAACTGCCTGTGTAGTCTAGTGATGAATCATAAAATATTTGCTTTACTGAGAATAAAGCACGTAGGGTGAGATAATTATCTTGTAAATCAATCAGTCAATAGCTTTTTTCCTCAAGAATTTCCTCAAATCAAGTGTTCTCTTCTTCTTCAAGATGAAGACATTTTTCCCCTTTTAAAGCTATTACTCAGAAATGTAGCATTATGGGCTCATAATGAGACTAAATGGCTTGCCGAGATAGACAGCTCCTCACAGCCCCTGCCTACAGCGCTCTGTCTGAACGTCCTTTACTCACCTCAACATCTTCTTTTCCTCCCTCGTTTCCCGACCTCACCTTCTCTCCCGTCACCCCCCCTCGTCATGGGTCTATCTTTGGCATGTTAACTAATGTGTGTAGAGGGATCACATGCGGCGCTCAGCGTGCCTCCGCTCGACTTGAAGCGCACATAATCAAGGAGCACCAGAGTTCACTTTTATAGTGTCTAATTAATTCTGTAGAATTCATTTCATTTCATTTTAGTGCTCCCGCTGGCTATTTCATCAGAGCACACTGTACTCAGGCGCACAGACACACACATGACTTTTACAGCATATATAGAAGAGTCTGGCACAGCATAGTCCCCCCTGTGTTCACTCTTAGAATATTAATGTGGGGCTTACAGAGGGTGTTTGCCGCAAATATATGAATTAAATTTCACTGCTGTGATACAGTGTAAGGATGATTTGATCAGATGGTTTACTGCCATCTCACAAACAGTTATATAACCCTATATTAAATCATATCTAGAAATAGAAATTTCTCAGAGAGGTTGCTTTGGACAAAATTGAATAATACATCTGATGGAGGTCTCTTTAGGGATCTTGATATTAAAATTTCCAAGAGCTACAGTAATGCCTACACTACAGTACACACACAATTGTTGATTTAATTACTCTGTTTTATGCTGTCATTTGTATTATTACTATTCAGTGTTGTTGCGGTATCCTCATCTACTGCATATCACAAAGGTAAAAGTGAAGAATGTATGATATAGATCTCAGTGTCTCTACTTTGTTCTGAACTCATTTTCTATATTTTTATATCACATATACAGTGTGTGCCTTTTCTTTTTAGCAGTTATTTTATATAGAGTAGATGAAACAGTCCTCATCAATTCTCCCATCAAACTGTGGCTGAAACTGCTCCCACACAGCCATAACTGCTGCTATGGTCCAAGGCTGAGATGACAGGCATATGCCCCAATGGACGTCACTGGCATAAGTGCAAGTTAGCTTTATTAGGTACACCTTGCTAGTACCAGGTTGGACTCCTTTTGCTTTCAGAACTGCCTTAATTCTTGGTGTCATAGATTCAACAAGGTGCTGGAAACATTCCTCAGAGATTTGGGTCCATATTGACATGATGACATCACACAGCTCTGGTGATTGTGGAGGCCATTGGAGTACAGTGAACTCATTGTCATGTTCAAGAAACCAGTTTGAGATGATTTGAGCTTTGTGACATGGTGCGTTATCCTGCTGGAAGTAGCCATTAGAAGATGGGTACACTGTGGTCATAAAGGGATGGACACGGTCAGCAACAATACTCAGGTAGGCTGTGGTGTTTAAACCATGCTCAGTTGGTACTAAGAAAATCTCCCCCACACCATTACACCACCACCACCAGCCTGAACCGTTGATACAAGGCAGGATGGATCCATGCTTTCATGTTGTTTACACCAAATTCTGACCCTACCATCTGAATGTGGCAGCAGAAATCCAGACTCATCAGACCAGGCAACGTTTTTCCAATCTTCTATTGTCCAGTTTTGATGAGCCTGTGTGAACTGTAGCCTCAGTTTCCTGTTGTTAGCTGACAGGATTGGCACCTGGTGTGGTTTTCTGCTGCTTCAAGGTTCAGCGTGTTGTTGGTTCAGACATGGTATTCTGCAGACCTTGGTTGTAAGAAGTGGTTATTTGAGTTACTGTTGCCTTTCTATCATCTACTGACACTAACCAATGCCAGGCAGCTATCGCCAGAAGTTGATCATAGGAAACTGTGCATGTTCATGTAGGCGGCGACCACTTCAAACCCCTACCGCTGTGTTGAAATGAAATGACTGGAGGCAGGGAGTTACCATGTGGCGGTGTGAAAGCAGCTTAAATCTTACATTTCTTTAAATGTATTATTTGACAGTGTAATGTTACACTTATGTATTGCAGATCCAGACGTTTTTCTTCAATAGACAAGACTTATGTGCCCATGTGGTGTCACTCTCTTTAAATATAAACAAAATAAGAATTGCAGACGGGTGTGAGACTCAGTCAAACTCAGTTATTTTCTACTTTGCACATTTTTTGCAGTGTGTAAACCTCCCTCCCTCTGTGACAAGGCTCCCCAAGGCTGTTGCTGTAAATAAAAAATGTGTTCTGAGTAATTTTGCTCTTTAAATCCGGGTTTAAAGGAAATTATTCAGCTCGCGTGGTGCTAATGCTGCTGCAGCATTGACCACAAGCCAGTTGCTGATAAAAAAACATGTGATCACTTCGTAAAGGCGTGAAGAGATCACACAGGCTATGTTGACTGAAATCCATGGTCTTAACGTTTGTGTCGTTTTTATTTATTAATCGCTTGCTTCTTGTCCAGACTGTCAGCTGGACATGTTAGATCTCCGCAAGCTCTTGATCGCACCCATGGGCAGATGGGATGTGAAACACAGAAGGAATGAGGGAATAATCAAATGGATGAAAAGAAGCAGAAAGAGGGAATGCAGAGAGGACAGAGATGCATGCTGCATCATGGGGTTATCAGTTTTATACCTGCAGCCTCAGTGTCCTACATTGAATAATATGGCAGTAGCTCAGTCCATAGGGACTTGGGTTGGGAACCGGAGTTCAAGTCCCCGTCCGGACCAAATAAGGAGCATGGACTGGTGGCTGGAGAGGTGCCAGTTCACCTCCTGGGCACTGCTGAGGTGCCCTTGAGCACCAAACCCCCCAACCGCTCGGGGGGGCCTGACCAAGGCAGCCCCCTCACTCTGACATTTCTCCACTTTGTGCATGTATAGGTCCTGTTTGTGCATGTGTGTGTATTTCGGACCTGTGTGTTAATGACAAAAGAGTGAAAAACATTAGACACACACTTTAAATCTATACATTGCCTCTCTTGTACTTCTGTTATTATGAGGACCGATTTGCATTTTAGACCTTTACCTGCCAAGACCTTTTACCCTCAGATGGTCGACTCTTCTTCTAAATACAGTTTGAGAATTGATTAAGGCTGCATTAACATCCACATTAGCATGGTGCCAGAAGAAGCAGCCTCTGTATTCAATTCAAAAAGACCATAGAGAGCCAAAGTCCCTCCCCTACCATTGTTCCCCATGGGCCATTATTTTGGAGAAAAGAATGTATGATAGTCAACGGCAAGAGTCAAATAATTTCTTGATTCCGTTTGAATTGTGCCATAAATTACACATTTTATTTTTGTCAATTTAAAAAGACAATTTTCTAAGTGAAGAAGCTCATGGCCATAGATGAGGGTTGGGACGTAGATTGACCGATATATCGAGAGCTTTGCCTTGCCGCTCAGCACCCCTTTACCAACATCACCTGATGCAACACTTTCGTCACTGCTGATGCCTCTTCAAGCCGCTTGTCCATCTCACACTCCATTTTACCTTCACTCATGCAGTACTGTGCATATTTTTTACTGAAATAAGGTCCCATGGTCCACTGGAAGGGGAGGGACTTGGCCTCTATATTGCAAAATCCCCTTGTGTGTGGTTTTTTTTTGTTGTTGTTGTTTTTCCCCATCTGAACTCAGCCTTGGTTAAACTCTTGCTTTCAGAGGTCTGAATGATTGAAAGACATATGATGGTGAAAGGGTAAGGCTGGCAATCTTCAATATTTTTGTTATTGTCAACAAATTCCTTGAAAAGACAACCATAATGAGTCAGTTGTCTATTAATACGTTCTATCTTTTCTCGTCTGTCTATGGCACTCATTAGTTCTGACTGTATGTAAATCTTTGAAATGGGTCACAAAATCACTCAGCTGCCAGTTAATTAAATACACCTAGCTAAAACTAATGCAGTCTAATACAACAGTCCGGCAGTGAATCCTACTTTCATGAAGGTTATAATGTTTAGTCTTTGTTGAAACAGTTTTAGAGAGGTGCAGATTCAACTTTATGATCATTTGGAGGAGATAGTTTATGATGCTGTTGAATTTTATTGTGTATCTCTTATTGAGTGTATCCCTCCTGATATAAATATTAGAAAAACCTATCTGAGTATAACACAATATGATTCATCTGCTCCATAAACTACATCCTCCCTAAAGTTAGAATTTATTGCAGGGTTGTTGTAGCTCTACACTGCACTATTTAGCAAACCTTCAAAAACAGGAGTAAATTGTTTATCTGTTGACTACAAGCAATCTTAGTAGATGTATTCATTAGGATGAGAAGCAAAGGAATACATTACAGTGAATGTCCTGTGTGTGCGCGTGTGTGTGAGAGAGATCCAGTAATAGAACAGCTTCTCTGTTTGTCAGTGCTTTCCAAGTGTGACTTCACGCCATATGAATGTATATCTATAGTGTATATATACACATTGCACACATTTAGATCAACTGCAACACATGACACATCGGGCCTCATGCAGCAACATTCTCTTAAATAAATGAGAAGTCAGCTCCAGATGCACCAAACAGTCTTCACCATCCAAATCTGCTCTTATCCAGGAGTGTTGAATGATGAAACCCACTTGATCATAAGTTGGAGGTGCATGGCCAGTTGTTTATTAGCATGGGAAACGCCGAAAGGTGTGGACTAGAGTCACATGACTTGAACTCAAGTCAGACTTGAGTCATAAATTTGATGACAGGACTCGACAAAAGGAAAATAGACTTGCCACTGGACTTGTATTTCAATACCAATGACTCCTGACTTCACCTGAACTCAAACCTTTTGGCTAGAAAATGCTTGATACCTTACCCCAGGCCAATTTGGGAAAAGAAAGTTATAGACATATTTCCGATACGAGATGGGTTAAATACAAGACAGGACAGAAGGACACAGAATTCATTCAGTTGTGGCACTAGTTAGTTAATTTTGATGAGGTCCTTTTTTCACAAGCTTGTTTTATCAAATACACACATTTTTTAAAAAGCATTTGATTTTTGTAGATTTGATATATAACTACTTTGTTGTTAAATTGGTATTATATTTGGCGAAGAGTGCATTAGAGGGCATTATGGCTTGTTAAGGACTTGAACCTCAAAGTTTAGAACTTGGGAACTTCTCAGTCTTGGCTTGGGACTTGCCTTTCTTGCTTGAGTCCAAAGACTTGAGACAGTTATGTTTTGTAAAACAACACCTTGGTACTGCCTCTGGTAATGCCCCAGAAACACTACATAAGGGCAGGTGTTGTGCTGTGTGCACGTCCCCCTTACTGTCAAATAAACTTAAAGTAAACATGATTTTCCAGAGTGACAGCACTGGCGTTACAGGAAAATTAAAAACCCAGCGGTGGCAGAACATTTGTGGTGCTTTCAATGCTCTGTCAGCAGAGGAAAGCACAGTAATTGAAATAGGAAAAAAAAGGTTTGACATGAAAATGGAAGCATAAGAACCACATTGCAGTTGTGTTTTGCCTAAGTTGAGGCACCAGAGTCTTGCACAAATCTAAAAGCACTGCTGGTGGCATCTGTCTCCACAGCCAGTCAAATAGATCTGTGTGATTTCTAAAAATGTTTTCTGTGTGAAACCTGGATGGCCACACTAAGAGCATTAAAGGGATAGTGCACCCAAAAATGAAAATTCAGCCATTATCTACTCACCCTCATGCTGAGGAACGCTCTGGTGAAGTTTTAGAGTCCTCACATCCCTTGCGGAGATCGG
>NC_065528.1:23840631-23847604 GCF_006386435.1 Epinephelus moara | reverse complement strand
TATGTTAGATAGTCCGAGGCGCACTGGCTGGTTGTTTTCATTGTATTGCACTTAAATAGGTCAATAATATGCTCATCAGTGAATACGAGTGTTATTGAATCAAATTGTTTGCCACTTCGCTCCTCCGCGAGTTATGTGAATTATCTGTGTGTTGTAAAAGCATTTTGCTCTGCTGCTGTAGACAGCCTGTCTAAATGATGTCTTGAAGCCTGTCTGATTGTATGTGGGTTTTTTTTCTTCATGTCGGCATGTTAAACTTGTATTTTCGGTCTCTGGAGACACTCCAATAAATTCGCCAATACAGTATTGTACCAAATTGGCCTTTGTTTTACTGTGTTTCATACACTGGACCCCTTGGTTATCTTCTAGAAATGAGCTTGTAATTGATTTATTTCCTTTATTTTCTGTGAAGTTAAACACATGACTAATGATAATTAAACGTCCGCTCGCTGTCCGTGGTGCTGAAATATGCGCCAAAATAGGTCCGATGTTTTAACTGCTCTCACCAAGTCGTGCAGACATGAGGTATTATGAATGTGAGAAACAGCTTCATGTCCTTTGAAACAGTTTTCAATAGCATAGTATGTACTTCTGACAGGTCAAAGACCAAAGTGAAGTTTTATATAAGTTCATATTTTTGAAACTCCATCATCAGTAGCTCTGTGACGTCATGTCATATTGCCATACCTTACCTTTTGCTGAAACGACGCCCCTGCATTAGGTGTGCTAGCCTCTCCCCCCGCCGATCTCCGCAAGGGATGTGAGGACTCTAAAACTTGACCAGAGCCTTCCTCAGCATAAGGGTGAGTAGATAATGGCTGAATTTTCATTTTTGGGTGCACTAACCCTTTAAGCGAGCCATTCAGAAACTGAACGCATGTAATATCAATCAAGGGTTTTATTGTCTTAATTGGGATACTGGACCAATAGTAATTCTTTCTCCCACGTATAACAACGCTCCTCAAATGCTCCTCAATTTAAAACTTGTCTCCTTGTGTTGGACAATTTGTGGACTGTGAAAACAAGATGTATTTTGCTCTTGACTTTTTGTAAAATGTTCTTTTACCTAAGAGAAAGGCAAAATTACCAAAACATTAGTGAATCCCAGAAATCAGTGGCCACTAAAAAAGTAAGAACACATTGTGGATGTGGACAAAAATAAGAGGCAATGTGTTTTTATATGACTCCCTGCTTGAGGCGCATTGTTACATATGTATGAACACATACAAGAATGTACACAGTGACAATCTGGTAACGCAGATAGCTTTCCAGCCACATGCACACACTCAGACATACTCCAGTGGAGCGCAGATAAGGCAGGCTAACTGGTTTCTGATGCTCTACAGTGGCACAGAGATGGTAGATACTTCTCTCATACAGAGGTTGAGAGGATGCAGACACACGCACACAAAGCACTAAACGGTAAATGTAGAGAATAGGACACAGCTGTCACGTAGGAGTGTGTGTAAGAGCTTTAAGAGACAGGCTCGCATCCAGTTTATTGAAGGATCTTTTTAAGAAAAATGCATGACTTATTCTCTCGACTCCCTAAATGACTGGGGTCAAAGTGCTCTTGAGCAAGGAGCATTATCTTCAATCAATCTCACCTCTGTGGAGAAAAAGGTATTGATTTTTATGTTTCTTGAAGTAGAGATTGTTTGTTTTGACCAGCAAAGATCTGGTGAACTTAAAGGTGATACGTGTAATTTTAACATCAGCGTAGAGTAATTTTGCGATGGCAGCATAATTATAGTAAACAAACCAGACAATCACAAAATAGGCTGCCAGGCTCTAGCAGCTCAGAGATGTACTTTTGAAGCTGCACTGCTGGGACACATCTTATTGGAAATCTGTTAAAGGTTCAAAACTGTCAAAGTGTATTATCAATGGAACAAGTGCAAACCAAACATAAAAAATCCCTCTAGCGTTTTTATCATCTTCATTAGAGCCAAAGTGAAAAACTAGACCTGAGCTCATGGAAAATTTGGTCCTACTTTCAAAGCTTATTAAATAAAGTGTGGTACATAAGACTAATTTAATAGAATTACTAGAACTACCAATCCCACTGCTAATTATTACCATGTTCTCCAACTTACAAGCTCACACAGGCTAACTGCAGGCTATGTGCTAGCACAAAATGGCTAGTGACCAAGTAAACAACCAGATGATTGCAAAAGGTAAACATCTTCAAGCTAAACATGCCCATTTTATATATATTTTTGGGGAATTGATGGACCAAATCAGGCTAAAATAGACTTGAATCTTAAACTTACATTCAACGCTCAAGTGGGATGTTTCCTAACATGTAAGAGGGGCTGTACCTGACTCAGAGTTATATCAGTTGAAACAGATTTGGCTGTTCAATACAAATATTTGACTATTTGTTCCTTTTTTTCCCAAATAGAGGTTGAGAGTTTGAACAGGCTTCTTTGGGATGTTCAGAGTGACAGCGACGTTAATGTAATGTAGCTAACAAGCCAAGTTAGCCCTCAGAGTGAACGCTTGCTAACGATGGACTGTAAATGTGCAACAACTTTTTTTGCCAAATACCAAACAAAAGCCAGAGACTGTATCATATTTAGTTTCTATGAGTTGTAAATTCAACACTTGTTAACAGAGGGCAGAAGACAAAGTTATCTCAAAGACTGACTGGGCAGATCCTCTCTTCCTCCAGGCAGCTGCCTCCGTCTCACCGAAACTCACCATGGGTTTGGGTCCGCAGCTGCCTGTAACAGAGAGGAGTGCCCAGTTTGCAACTCCATCTGGGGACCGAAACGTCCCACGATGTACACTGACTAACAAAAAAAACCCTACTCTGACTACCCTATAAAATCTCAGTTGACTGAGGGGTCTCTGATTGATGATTTGAATCCTTAACTTCAGGGGAGTTATCCAATATTTTAGCTATAGAAATTGCAGCATTTCGTATTAAGTAATGATGAAACAAATAGTTGATTAATACGTTAGATGACTGACAAAATACAGTGCCGCAGGTATGTCATTTTTTTTGTAGGCCAGCCTGGTTCCCTTGACAAAAAGCCAAGTGGCTTACTTACTGCAGAAAGGTCTCTGGCAAACAAAAGTTTATGACACTTGCTTGTCTTGTTCACCAAGATAATCTTCACAAATTAACGTAACCATCAGGATTTCTAAAGTGTAAATGCAGTCGCCAGAAGTATAAAGCTAATGTTAGGCAATAAATGAACCACCATGGTCATTCCACTTCAAAGTCACCACCAATAAGCTTCCAACTTAACTACAATTGGAAAATACTGTGACTTGACGAATCTGCAAGTGAGAAAGTTTTAGTTAGAATTGTTTACAAGACACAACACAACAAGGCCGTAAAGGCGGACTAGTGAGTAGAGTTGTTTCCAAGTATAGCATAACAACTTTTACTGTCCCTCTGTAGTCCCATTTAGACACGTAAAAGCTTCAAAATTCATTAGTGGAGTATTTACTGTCTTTTTTTTAATCTTGAAAAACAAAACATGAAACTCTCAAGCTTTTTTTAACCACATACCTTAAATTGAGCATCTAAACAAACATCCATTTATAAAGCACGTTGACTTCAAGACAAGGGAACTGGAAGTGCAATAATACTAACTTATTTAAAAAAGGGGAACATTCTCTGGTTTCATCTTCTCAAATTTGAGCTACTTTTTCCTTTTATATAATTTTAAAATGAATGTCTTTGTGTTTTTGGCTGTTGAAAGATGTTGAGCTCTGTGAACTTGCGATGGATGTTTGTCAGATAACAATTATTTCATCAGCATTTCACCATATTCCCATTTGAGGATTTTGACTTACAGTTGAAATACACAAGACAGTGATGTGACGCATTATGTAGGCGGGGCAGAATGGGATATTTCAACAGCTAATTAATTAATGTGAAATGTAAAAACAAACACAACGTTGCTCTGCTGCTTTGCATTGCCTTTGGAACAATGAGGTATTCATTTGAATGGTTTTGAACAGATAACTCGTTCTTTCATAGTTCTCTGTATTTTTTACTTGTTGAAGGCCGGTTAGCAGTGTGCAAAGGAAAAAACATTCAACCAGCTGCATAAAAATACGGGTGAGTGCGGCTTCCATGGTGAGTGTAGCAGCTTCAGTTCATTAGAATGGATGCTGCAGCACACGTGTCACGCCGTTCCAAATGTATTTCAGCCGTTATTTAAATCTTCTTTCTTGACAGAAAATATCCAAATTCTTTAATTTAACACGCACACGTAGACAGATCACTAATCACTTTGTCAGTTAGAGCTCATTAATCTGTTCACACTCATCAATCAGTTGTGTTTGTGCTGAACACACACAGTCACTTGGTGATCCCTCACTGACAGTGTTGCTCCACTCAGTTAATCTTTCGGCAAATTTGCTCGGATCTGTGCGTAATTACAGAACATGTCTGTGCAATTCTGTGAAAACGACTGCGCTAGTGCCAGCTCCTCATTGAGCCCCTTTGCAAAGACCACACATGTACAGCTACACACGTGCACACACAATCAATAAACAATTGCAGCAATCATGGCACCTGTTTAGAGACGGAAGGAGAGCAGCAAGTAGCAGAAAGAGTGATAATAGAGTGAAGGACTGTAAGATGAAGGGTAAAAAAGATTGATTTGTTTTCAAGTACCTTGGTCAGCTCATCCCTCTCATCATAGCTGGTGGCTTACAGCACTCCACCTGAAAGTTGCTGGGACAACTAGGAGACCTTTACGTGTGTGTGAGAGTGTGTGAGGGTTGTTAAAGAGGTTTGCTTTCCCAGCCAGCAGGATGCCTGTGGCCCCTGAGGAGAGACGTGGGTCACACACAGCTAATTGAACTGACTCAAGCTAATGCCAAAAGCTCTCCAGTGGGAGTTGCACATCCGAGCTATATCCTGGTATTTGCCACCTGTATTAAAAGGATTTGTATCAAGCATTTTGATGAAGAACCATCTTTCATTCACCTCATTAGCTGTGAGCCAAGAAGGCTGCCAGCTCTTACTGCCCTCTGCACCGCATTTAAAATTGTGTTCCACTATAGATGCATCGGGGAAACTGCTTTAATACTGATAGAAATTATGAATTACTCCTAGCCCCAGTAAAGCCTCCTGAGCTCCCAATTTTAGATGATGAACAAAAGTGAAGGACAGTAGTAAATAAACCAAACTGGAGTGAATAATGGGAGGTAAGACAAATACAGTAGTAGGAAGATTACTTCTGTGTGTGGAAACAATATGGCTGGAGTGATGAGGTTAGGCCAGTGACCAGTAGATTGTTGGTCTTTCCCTACTGGCCATTACTCTTTCAAAATGAATAGTGATTTTGCTGGTGACGTCTTTGCCTGCATGATCAATCGTCTGATCCACTGAGTTAATACATCTGTGGTTGCTGTTGCTGTGCAGTCCTGTATTTGTAAGGTGTCGACACAGTTTGAGCCATAGGTTTTAAGAGGAGCAGCTCAGTGTGTAGTGTGTGGTTGAGCAAGACTGACGTTGAATGCGCTCAGAGCAGGCAGGTGTTGGTGATTGCATTGTTGTAGTCTTGGTCTCGAGCCCACTTTTTAAATGTCTCAGTCTCATCTCGGACCTGACCATGTTTTTATTTGGTCCTGTCTCTGTCTCAAACAAAGAGGACTCAGGATTTTATTTGCTTCAAGACCAGTGAAGACCACAACTGTGAGAATATCATTAAATGCAAACGGAGTCTCCATACACTCTGGTCTTGGCCATGACTTGATCTTGGTTTAGGTGTTCTTGACGACAACACAGGGCGACAGGAGCAAAGTAGAAATTAACCTTCAAATTGTCAAGCGGTAGTAAGTGTAGGTTTCAGTTTGTTTATGAATGTATGCTGCAACTCCCCAAAACCCAAGTAAACTAAATTAAGACCATGGTCTGGAAGCTGAAGCAGGAAAGTAGTGTCGCTTTGTTTTCAGTAAGACCAATTTTGAGGCTGTGGGCATGTTCATAACTGTCATGGGGCTGAAAACGAGATCTTGTCTGATTGATAAAGTAACATAAATCATTGCCTACCTTTTTTCAATGAGTAATCTAGAACAGCGCCTTAAAAAATAGCATTATTATATTGTTAAATTCATTAAATTAAAGGAGCAGTGTTTAAGATTTAGTAGCATGTAGCAGTGAAGATTGCAGATTGCAACCAGCTGGAACTTCTCCCATGTGCCAAGCGTAAACTCCTGGTTAGGATTCCTTCAGGGTTCATTGTTCAGGAGGTTTTTAGCGGTAGTGGCGAAGCAGATGGTGAGGTGGAGAAGTGGAGTCAGATTTTTATTGATGTCTCACACAAATTTAATGTCATGCTATATCCACCTTTGATCCACATTATCATTGAAATTAAATCTAGCAGCCTTATTTTGAGCTTGGAGTGAGTGATAATTGTTTCATAAAAACGTTGTAAAATCCAACTCAAATCCTGAATTGAAATTCTTCCTAAATACGTATTTAATCCGCACTGCCTCTAACGTCTCATTGTCCACTCTGTGAGCGCAGGAGGGGGAGAGGATGGTGCGACTACATGGAATATATTTATTTAGTTAGCTAAATATTTCCAGTGCATTTATCATGTCTCGAAATACAGCCATTAAGCACAACCATTACACTCATTTCATCAGCCCTACTTAGAAATGTGCTGTTCATGACAAAACCGGCATGAAGAAACGTGTTCACCTATTACACTTTCATCTTTGAATTATATTTCAAATTACACATTGTATTTTGGGACAGGGATACCACTGGTTCATGCTGTAATTCAGGCTGGGAGTCTGATCAGACTAATTGCCATAAACATATAAATACTGCGGTGACCCTCGTGCGTAATTGCGCAAGATGGCACTGGCACATACTCCTTTTTGCCTCCACCTTTAATAAATGTGATTCTTTATGTCGCACATCAGTGTCAAACATCCTCAAATTTAAAAGCAACACATTAACTACATGTTGGTAAAGGAGTAGAAATATTTGGTC
>NC_065528.1:23765179-23834811 GCF_006386435.1 Epinephelus moara | reverse complement strand
ACTGAAGAATGACTGTGGCGACGCAGGTATATATGTGCGGGCGGGGCCTCACCTGCGTCACCACAGATCATCTGCCTTAAAGGCGTGAATAGAGGTTTCTTCAGTCAGGCCACGCGGGGGCGTGATATCCCATACTATATGTGTTGTACCGAGTGAATCGACTGAAAGGGAACGTGTTCGCCTATTACACTTTCATCTTTGAATTGTATTTCAAATTACACGTTGTATTTTGGGATCATGCTGTAATTCAGGCCGGGAGTCTGATCAGACTAATTGCCATAAACATATAAATACTGCGGTGGCCCTCGTGCGTAATTGCGCAAGATGGCACTGGCACATACTCCTTTTTGCCTCCACCTTTAATAAATGTGATTCTTTATGTCGCACATCAGTGTCAAACATCCTCAAATTTAAAAGCAACACATTAACTACATTGTTGGTAAAGGAGTAGAAATATTTGGTCTACCTTTAGATCAGACCACTTTTTTTTTCTCTGTCACTGTCGGTGCAGTCCCACAGACACAGCTGACAGCATCAGCAGCGCTGATGCGTTGCAACTTTTTTTCGCTTTCTTTTATTAGTGATCCCGCTGCTGTGGCCACCAAATAAAATCGTTCTTCGGTCCTCCACCTCCCGTTAAAGGGTCTCTAGCTCAGTCTCGGAGAAATTCTGTTTTTTGGTTCGTTTCTCACACCTGTCGCCGTGACTCTCAACGAGAGAACACTCACATGCCGGCTTATTTATACGCAGATCGCATTCATGAGGTGATTTGCATGACCATTTATGGTTGAACTAGGGCGTGTAGTGGGTGGAATATGAGGCGGATCTGGGTGCGCACAACTCCAGGAGGTCTGTGATTTATAAAGAGAACATTGCGTGCAAGTGTGCGTGCGCACGGTTTTATAAATCAGATTATTTTTGGCGCACGCCATTTTCAGCTTTTGGGCGCACGTCAACTTTTAGTATGAATCCTAAGCACTCTTTTATAAATGAGCCCCCTGCTTCCTATGTAGATGTAAACGGTTCATTCTAAGGTGACAAAGACACGACAGTTCTGATTTTCAGCTGATTATACACTTAAGAAAACAAACTTATCATAATTTATCCCATTTCTGCCAATATATCCCCCTAGATCAAACACACTGAACCTTTAAAGCAGCCCTCAATTATTTGACTCAAACGTAGCTTAACCATGCTATATGATATGCTACTGCAGTACACTGTCAGAACAGCTATTACTGGGACCACTACAGAAAATTGCAGATGAACATTTAATATTCAGGAATTCACATTGTAGACACAACTAATCATCTCTCTAACAATTTGGATGCAATTTAGTAAATTGGTCCAGCCATATTCTAGATTTACACCTAGTCTTATTTAAAGAAATCAGACTGTGCCAAGTCAATAAAACTGACCCATGAGTGCTTCAAGTACTGCATTATCCTGACCAGCTGAGAGACTGTTAAGATTGTAGTAATATTATATATTTTTTACTTACTTAGTGTTATGTTGCCAGCAGTTAATAATAAGGCAAAAAGATGCTCTTTAAACCAGTATTTTTTTAGTCAAGAGCAGCATTCCTGATGAAAGTAAAGAGATCACCGAGGAACTCTACAGCGCATGTGTGTCTGGAAAGGCACTCACACTGCCAAATGAACCATGTTTGAGCCTTTAGGGCGGCACTTTATATGTTAATGTCACTGAAATTGTCTAAAGTGTGTCAATACCTGAGGGGCTCACCTGAGTGAAACTTTCTAAAAATGCTTCTTGAGGAGAATAATAAAGAAAGAAGAAGCTTGATCAACAGAAGCCAGAATGCATCAGAGGAAAGTGGGAATACAGAATCAAGAGCTGAATAGTAAAATAATAGCGTTTAGAGTTGCAGTTAAAAGTTTGTTTGCGCGGACAGAGAGGGGTTTGGATGTTTACTTCTTTTATTTTCTATTCCCTTGTTGTTTCTCGTCTCTGCCAGTTGATGTGTCGTCTGCTCCTCTCAGCTTTTTGCCCTCTGAGTTTGTGTTTACATCTTCTCTGAAGTAAAGACAGAGAAGAAAAGGGCGAGAATGGGTAAGAAGTAGAAACACTGGCTTCAAAAGACATGTGCATCTCTCCATACAAAGCATCATCTGAGCTTCTGTTACTGCAACATCTGAAAACATTAAACCATTACGATAATTACCTTTCAATCCCCTGCTCATGTTAAATTACTAAATTACTCAGCCGGTAAAGAGATTTAATGGAAATGGCAACATTTTGTGCTAAATGACCCTCCAGTCTTTGGTACAATCAACATACATTATCTTTTTTTTTTTAGCATTGCTCCTACAGATTTTTTAATCATGATAATTTTACGATAAATGATTATCCTGTTATATATAATTCAGCACACGATTCCTCAGTCACACACAGAAATGAGTATTTTTCAAAGCGTGCGAGCAAACTCACCTCGTCTTAGGTGAAGAATTGCACTTTTTAGCTAATGGGTGTGCCATTTATTAGCGTCAATGCTCAAACTCACACACATTAGTGAGGTGTTAAACAGCATACTTTCCCCCAGGGATGCTGTTACAGCAGGGAAAATGTCTTTTGCTATAGTTTAGTCAGGCGTGGAAGACTGTGTGTGCGTGTGTGCAACTGTGTCTGTGCTCATTAATCCCCTTCCAATCGGCCATGACATGTTCATTAGCCCGCTGCCCGTTTGCATTGTTAACGCTAAGCCTCAGCCAGCGCTACAGTATGTGTATATGTTTTGTTGCATGTGTCAGAGTGTGTGCGTGCCTGGGTGTGTTTGCGCACATGTGCGAGCTCTTAATTAGCACGAGTCCAGAGAGAAGATGCCTTTAGTTGTTGGAAAGACACAGAAGCCACATATACACAGACGAGGCAGCATAAGTGCTGAAATAAAGAGATGCTTAAAGGGTGAATAGAAGAAGCTGAAGTTGCCGTTAAACTCATTAAACATTAGGCGGCTTGCACAAGAACACACACACACAAGCACAGCCTCAACCTCCCACTTTGATACACCACAGAGTCACATTACAGCAGTTTCCATCATCCTGGGTTGATTGCTGTTTCATCTCATTTATTTTTGGGTCGATTTTGTTAGTTGTGAAGCCTGCGGCAAAGTAAACAGCACAGGTTCTGTTTCTATGTGGGTGCTTTGAGTGAAGTGGGTAACATCAGTATTTTTGACTTTGTTTTTTTACCATAAGTCATCAATTCTTTTGATTATAAAGAAGTCATAAAACATAATGATTTATCTAGCTCTGTATTTTTTGTAACATGACATTCAAAAGAAAATACAAGTTTTTGACAGCAAGCTTGGCTTATGTTCCCTCCCCCTTGCCCCGTCAGGGTGACTCCCTGTCGAGCTCATACATCATCGTCTTATTCCCTGATGCCTGTCTGGGCTGTTGTGATCTTCTTTGGTTGATGCATTGGTCCTTTAAACACCCCTGGTCTCTGTAGGACGCTGCTGCTATGGTGTGATTCCCTGCGGATTAACTCTCCTCAGAAAAACAAAAAAGGTCGATCTCAGTGATGTGTCTGTGATGCATTCTGGTCTGTTGAAGCTGCTGTGGTTGGGTTTTTAGTCTCTGTGCTTCTAATGTACTGGATATCTGCATTAAAGGCAAATGAAAATGGTGAGCCCAGAAGCTCATAGCTAGTATTGCTTTGTTCACAGGTTAACAAAATTTGCCTAAAAAGCATAGTACGCACACGTTTAGGACAGCTGCTGGACCAGTAAAAGATAGCAATAAACAACATGAAAAAAAGGTCCGCACAAGTCTGAAGAAGAGCATTAGCTTGAAACATCACCTGTGGATGTGCTAATTAATTGCACTTAAGGGAGCTACAACGTGCTGACTCTTTTTCATGTTTATAACAAAATATACCTAGGTTAGCTGTTTTCACCTGCTTCCAGTCTCAGTGCTAAGCTAAGTTACCTGGCTGGTAAATGGAGCTTTATATTTATTGTGCAAGTGGTTTGAATCTTCCCATCTAAAGCAAGGTTTATGCTTCTGCGTACTTGCGACGCAGAGGGCTTTTTGGAGGTGCACGTCGTGTCTCTGCATCCCTCTGCGATGGACGCAGAGACGCGACCTCCAGAAAATTGTAACCACGCATCGAGGCAACGCAGACCCAACGCAGAGCTATGATTGGTCCTTCAAACTACATAATATCGGCCATTTCGCAAGGTTTCACTTCCTGCTGCAGTACCACAACACCACCATTTTCAGAAGTCTTCATTGTGATCATTTGTGTTTTGATTAAAAAATGGATGTAATAATGTAATAAGAGCATTTGTTGTTCAATGTCGGATCATTTCGAGCTCCAGCAACAGTCTTTCTCTCTCTGTCGCCATCTTCACTGTGACTATAGCAAAGCCGGAAGATAAACAAACAATGAACGACCATAGACGTCACAGAGTCTAGGTAGGTATATAAAAGAACACCGCGCCCCCAAGCGCTTTGGTGGGGAATTGCATAGCGACATAGACCAACAGGACGCTGAACTATGATAGGCACACAGCAACTGTGGAGCAACTGCGTGCACGTCGCGTCGAGTAACTCTCAGCAAGAAAGCAAATAAGCATATTCTCAATATTATGAATTATTCCTTTACTACATTAATCTTTTAACAATGAAAGTTCCCAGCAAACATTGGTTGGATGATGACATCATTTCCCTGGCCAAATATGGTAAAAACTGCATCACGGTTATGAGGTGGATGGTCAGATGGTGACGTTGTTTCCATTTCCAGCGATAGTCCAGTCAGACCCTCTCCTACAAGCCAGGAAATATTGATCATATTATTACAATTAATTTGGTTGTAAAATGGTTGTGATCAGATGGCCACACTGTAACATCCACGCTACATACAAAGACTAACTTTAGTATTACTCAGCGCCCATTTTCTAAAAATAAAAACATGTTTAATTATGTATATCTACACGTAAATTATATTCCTGTCTTATAATAATAATAAATCACATTTATATAGCACACTTTAAAGTCAAATGACTTCTCAAGGTGCTAACAGACAAGGCAGGTCTTGTCTGTTAAAGCCGAAAGTCTTTATCCAAGCTGTCTGTTATTGCACATAGAATAAGTTTACTTTCAGGGCTTTCTGACAAAGTCAGGCGACATAAAGAGTGACAAGGTCCTCACAGAGATGAATATGAGGTGGATCAATTGATAAAGCACAGGACTTTCACCCAGGTGACAGGAGTTTGTGTCCCATGTGAGGCAACGGTGTCTTATTATTTGTTGCCGTTTAAGTCATATTTCGATGTTGCTGGGACGCTTTGGAAGGACATCCAGCTGATGACCAGGATGTCTTGATTGGACGTACAAGTAACAGTCATTCAACATCTTAATGTCTGCTGGGTTACTTCCACAGCATCCTGGTTTCACATTTACAGTAATTTAATGTGAGGCTGTGTACGATCTTGTAAGAAAACAGACTGAATAACTTCCATCATTCCTTTCTTCCTTGTAATGCTAACCTCCTCACCTCATTGCTCCTTCCATCTTAAATTGTGTTTCCTTTCTGACCTTCAATTTCTTTATTATTGTGACCATGTCTTTCAGTATTTTTTTACACTTCTGAACCTGTGTCCTCCCTCCCTACCTTCATTCCTTCCTTAATAGCTTCATTCTTGCTTGCCCTATCTCTTTTTTACAGAAGGCTTACCTGTTATCATTTATTTCTTCTCTTCTTTGTTCCTTCCTTTTTCTTTCTTCTTCACTGCGTCCATTTTCACTAATTGTCTTTCCACCTTTCAACCTCCTGTTTTTCATTTCTCCCCGTCCAATTCTCCTATTTTTCGTGCCATTTTCTTGTTAAACCAATTTCCCCGCTCCTGTTTTGCTTTTGTTTTTCACCTCAGTTTAGTTCAGTTGATCTGAAGACTCTTCAAAGCCCAATTTGAGTGCACCGTGCATGGAAAAGAGCGATCTCCTCTCCTCTGCTTTCATTTCCCTTCACAACCTCTCCCTCTGCTCTCTGTCTCTCCTGAGGGTCAGGTTTGTGCCTTGAGTGACATACAAGACAGTGAAGGTCCCATGAAGGTTGTCCTGTCATGTCTGTCAACATTTCAGGATGTTATTTTGCCTTTAAGGTTCCAGCTGCATTGATTCACTTTGCCTACATCCTCCGACTTGCATGCACGCACACACACACAAACACACACACACACACACACACACACACACACACACACACACACACACACAAGCCGGGTTCTGACTGCCTGCCTGAGCTGTTTGTGAAGCATAGCAGCAGGTTGTTGAGAGCTGCAAATGCCTCATTATGTAAGATGTGTTTACCAGATGCCAGTCTACAGTTTCAGTTGTCCTCTGCCTCGCTTTCTCTCACACTCTGTCTCACTCTTTCACTTGCTGTAGGCAAAGCAATCATTATGACTCCCTCTGTCTGTCTGTCCATATCTCTCTCTCTGTTTACCTTCTGTCCCTCGCTCTCTTTTTAATACTTGTATTCCAGTTTTGTATTATATAAACTGTGTTGACATCTATTACATCACACACTTGTTCAGGTGCCAGAACAAAACAGTCTGAATTCATGAGAATAATGAGCATTTATCAGAAAAGAATAAAATCAGCAATATTAAATTTGAATGGCAGCAAGCATTTTGATAGTAGAAAGTGATGGCACCATCATTTCTCACAGGAAGTGTTTAATTGGCAGGCATTGTTACTGTTTATTTTGTGTATTTCAGATTGGACGCCAGAATTCAGTTCCTGTGAAACACTTCCAAAGCAACCAAAACAAATACTTTTCACGTCTCTTCCTGTCTTCTCTCTAGCCCAAGCAGCGCACCTCTCTGTCTTCATCCCTGGACGTCCAGAGGCCGGTCAACCACAGCTGTGAGCCCAGCGAGGTGAGCTCGTCCCTGGGCTACGCCAGCTTCAGTACCAGCCCCCCTGCCAGCCCGCCGCTCAGCCCCAACCAGGAGGACTCCGCAGGCTCCAACGACGACTGTCAGCTCGCAGGTAAGACTCTCAAAACGGGCAGGAGGGTGGGAGAGCGTTTATTGTTAAAAGCTGTCACTCTCAGAGTGAGCGTCGGCTCCGCTGAAATACACTCTACCCTGACCTCTCATCTCCCCATGGAGGAGGATCAGCAGAAACACAAATACCTCCTTAAGGGGAATATCACAATATGAAAACTCTTGATGTCAGGGCTCTTGACTTTGTCTGCTGCACAGACAGCAAGCAAACTTTAGACTTCATGATCGTTGTCATTCAAAGGAGGAGGAGATACATGCTGTGTATTCTGGATATTTGGAATGATGTCGCATTATGCAGTTTAAAGTGGTCATTTTCTCAATGAAGTGTCTATGGGCAGAGAGTGCAATGTAGTTAGACTTGGAATGAATGGAAATGAGTCAATTCAACACAGGGAAGCTGTGTAGAATGTCATATATATCATGTATAATAACTAGCATGGTGAATAAGTGACTGGTGGGCTTATTTCAGCCCCATTCAGCCATGGCATCAATAAGGCATGTGCACACATTCACTGTGAAGGTCAATATATTGAATGTTTGTATTATACTATACCTTTGGCCTTGTGGTGCAATAATTCATCAGCTTTCTTAGTTGACTGTTATATCACTGCTCAGGCTATTCATTTTTTTATTGCTGGTGTTGAAGCCTCCTGTGTCATTCACTTTCTTTGTTGCCTCAGTGCACATGTTGTTTAAACTCTTTCAGCCTGGAAACCATATGAAACCATAACCCTCTTGCCCTGAGCCCCGGGAAACTGAAATCATATTTCTCCTCCTGTCATACTTGAGCCAAGAGACAAACACCTCAGAGGCTAACAACAGATCTTAGAGAGAGCTGCTGGACTCAGTCGGACTGTGGAAGGAGTGGAGGGCACACCATGAAAGCTGGAACATTTCTGTCTAAGGGGAATTGAAGATAGGATTCAGAATATCCTGAAATTAACCAAAAATATATCTTTTAACTTAAGTTGCAGAAATAATTTTAGGTTTTTGTCAATTTAGCATACATGTTTTGTGATTTCAACAGTGCTACAGTATTTTAGCAAGCACTAAGAATAATTCAACTCACGGTTTTGACCTTTAGATGAAGTCCTGTGGGTCTGCCATATGTATGGCTGCACACATGTCTTATTAATGCTAGACCGACTGAGGTTTCTGCTTGGTTGAAAAGCATCAGGCCATGAAGAGAATCCCTTGTTAATTAATATTGCTGGGTATTGGCACTTGATACCTTTAAGGTAAATTATCCAGTATCAAGTAGTACTGAAACCTCTCCAGGCAAACAGTACCTGCATTCAATCCTTTTGCGCTCAGGGTCTGATCCTGAACTGTCCAGACTCCCCACTGAATCAGCAAAATTGTTGCTGCCATCTCCAGAGCCACTCTCCTCTAACAAATGGTCATTTCAACAGCACCGAGCTGTTTAACAGTCCCAGCAAACTCACACCGATACCAAAACTGCTCAACTCTGTCGTTAAAGGGATAGTGCACCCAAAAATGAAAATTCAGCCATTATCTACTCACCCAGCGTGCACATGTGAACTCGGTGAACACAGAGGCAGGTAGAGCTACAGGCTACAATGAGGCTAAAAACAGAGTTCAAATGACGTTTTTCCAAACAACTTTTTATGTCGGGGCTTCAGGACACTTGGATCACTACGGACGAGCAGTATGGAGTTAATCTGTGGTTTCAATTATGTGGTTTTTTTTGGACGTTTTAATCTAGGGCGCCCAGCCTCCATTAGGTGGAGTTTTGTTGCTAGCTCCATCCTCCAGGGATGTGAGGACTCTAAAACTTCACCTGAGCCTCCCTTGGCATATGGGTGAGTAGATAATGGCTGAATTTTCATTTTTGGGTGCACTATCCTTTTAAACCCGTAAATAACCATTAGGTTTTGTTCGCACTGTGATTCAAACAGTTAGCCCCATCACTGTGTACGCAGCCGGGCACAATCTTTATCCCAGGCGTAGAGCTCACACTGCTTCAGCAACAGCTACAACCCATACAGTCTGTGATGTGGTAAAGTTAAATGCACTGTATTTGATAGAGTTGGCAGTTCAGTGTCCAAGATGCCACAACACATTTGAAAGTATGACTATACTACACTCCACTTCATTCACATTATTGATATAGAATGAAGTCCTCTGTTGGTATCTGTATCAATTTGAGGAAAGGGCTTGTAAAGCAAAGTCCATATAAACAGATGGTGCTAGAAGTTACGTAGTGCCTCCTTGCAAGCTGTTAGCTGGGAACATGCCAGTGCCAGTCAGTCACAATAGCACTTTGAGCTAGCTACTTTGCTAACGGTCAGTTAGTTAGTTGCAGTGGTTCCATTGAAATTTGTCCTTTATTACTATTAAACAGAATAGTATAGATATAGACATTTCAAAGGTTTTTTGAGGTGAAAACTTTTCCTAACAATCTCGAGTGTGTTTGACTTGGAAATTATGATGCAAACATGCACTTCCATGGGAGAACTCTACCGGATATCTTAAAAACTAGGCTCCAAGACATAAGCAAAAGATGCTCTATTAGTCCTACCGGGAGTCTCTTTTACTGTCAGAGCAGATGAAACACTGTTAGTTTTCACTAATGACATCCCCCGCTGAGTTTAAAAGTTTCTCCTCCAAAAGGAATATTCTATGTAATGAATGAGGTGTTTTCTTATCTGAATCTCACAATGAGGGTGGTTCCATCTTAAATCTGCTCATAGGCACATTTCAGTACTTTTATTTATGTTTACATAATAAAAACGGATCATATATAATAAATAATGCAAACATGTTTAGTATTCATAACCAGTACTTTATGTGATTGTATATTTTTGTACCATAGAAGTGCCTAAAGCACCCATTGGTATCCCAGTACCACACTTTGGGAACCACCGGTTTACTCCCGATCTTCGTTTCCTTTGTGTCACATCCTAGTTGCTTGCTTCATGAGTTACCATAGCGACGCGATTCCTTGTTGTCATGGCAAAGTGGTGGTCTTAGCGATAGTTAGCTGCTGACGTGGTTGTGAATACTTCCTTCTCTCACCTGGGTTTCAGTCCAACTGTCCCTCACACCCCGCTGCTATCAAGCACTGACAGACGAGGCAGAGCAGGGGAAGTCGACAAGGCAGGAGGCTTTGTGTGTTTGTGTGTTTGTGTGTTTGTGTGTGTGTGTGTGTGTGTGTGTGTGTGTGTGTGTGTGTGTGTGTGTGTGTGTGTGTGCGTGCGCGTGTGCGTGCATGCGTTTCATCCAGGAGCAGTTCAGAGACCCAGCTAGTCTTTGATCTGTGTAGTGCCTCAAACGAAATACACATTCATTATCAATCCACAGGTGCGTGCACACACACTCACACACATAGATGTAAAACTGAATGAGACATCTTCATCTACTATTCTCATTGAAGCATAGCCTGGCATTTATGTAACAGGAGTGTGTTATTTCCCTCTTGAACCTACATAATGAGCCTAGGGCCTGACACTGATGTCTGAATAATGTCATTTAAGGACACAGACCAAAGAGCAGTTGTTGATCACAGTGCTGAAGAGCCCTTGTTTTTTACTCCCAACATGTTGTGGATACATGAGAATTTCATGAAGTAAGGAACATGCTTCAACACTGGTGCTAGCAATTTGTTTTTTTGACATGACTGATGTGATTACTAGGGATGTTAATGGTTAGTATAGCTTATCATTTGGTACTCCTCGCTAATTTTAAGGGATGATCCTAACAGCTGATTTCCCTTGTCAACTAGTCTAAAAGTAAGAAAACGTTTAGAAAATACCCAAAATTGAGCAAACAAATGAATCTATGAAGTTAAATGCTGTCTGAAAAATATTGCTTGTATTAAAAGAGCCATATGAAATCGGTAATCACAATTTTCAATGTAGTGTTTTTAATGTTGCTCAAATGTGTGGCATTTTGCACAGTGCATTGTCCATTATCCTACAATACATGACAACAGCCCAATAAATAAAGTCAACAATTATCAAAACAATATTCTGTGGGAAAATGAATCCTTTTGAAACATACCTGATTATTTTTATGGGTAAACACAGTCACATTAAATAATAATGTTGTAAAATAAGTTTAACTGACTTGTGTTTTTGGAGAATATTTTATGATAACGACAGAAAAAGGGCATCAGAGCGACTATCTTAGGGGGAGTAGACAGGCTGAACTGACAATTGTTGATGCATTGTGGTTATATTGTTCCTTTATCACTAGCACTTTACATACAGCATATGTCTTAGACTTGGATTTTCCTTTTCTTTTCCTTTTCTGCAGTTAGTTAGCTTGTTTCTGTATCTGTTGTGCTATTATCAGTCTAGATTGTTTTGGTGTGAGTTGTCGAGTGTTGGAGATATCAGCCATAAAGATGTCTGCCTTCAAGAACTATTTTCTTCATACTGAACAGAAGGAAGCGCACTTCTACTGCTAGCTCACCTAGTACCACTGAGCTAGCTAACGTGACAGCTCAGCTAGAGAGGATGCCATAAATGTGTACATCTCACCCTGTCACAGGCAAGACCCTCTTGACTATGAGAAGATGTATACTTCCTCTCTGCTAAGTTTATGAAATGTATTTTTCTGGCACTTTGAGCACCACAAGCCTGGTGCCATCTACTTCCATTACATTAAAGAGAAGGCAGACATCTCTACAGCTGATATTTCCAACACGCTGCAGCTCACACCAAAACAATCGAGATTGATAAATAGCACTACAGGTAAAAGGATAAATAGTACTTTTGACTTTGGGGTGAACTGTCCCTTTAACTCAATGACATTTAACATTTACTGCAGCACCAACTGCCTAGAAACTTATCTGTATTTCAGTACTAGTTTTTTAATTCCTGTCTGATCAGTTTTGCAAAACTTTTGTCTTCATCGTGTGTGAAAGCATGAACTGTGACTAGCGTTAACTGACAGTAACAACTTGAAAATCATTTCTTTCTTCTTTTTTTTTTGGATTTAACTGAAATTGACTCCAAACACTCTCCTTGTATAATATTATTTGCAACATTTGAAATGTTCCCGTAACATTTGCTTGAGGAACATATGACTGTTGACGCAAACACACTGCAACTTGCAGCACTGGAGGGAGGATTGTCCTCTCCTCCCCCTCCTCCTCTCTGTCGATTTGATTAGAGTTCGCTTTGAGTCTCTGCTGTCAGATGATTTACTCTAACAGTGCTGTCTAAACAGGTAAAAAAAAACATTTACATCAAGAAATTATAAAGCACTTGTAATAATATGTGTACGTCTATTTTGTGTCTCTCCCTCGCTTTCCTCGCTTAAAGCTCCAACACCAGGAATAGATTGGCACCCATTTATTTTTTCCATTTAATTTTTTCTCTCTATTTTTTCCCCTCCTCCTTCTTCTTCTGCTACTCTGCTCATCCCTCCTGCTCTCTCTACTTATTAGCTTTATAAGGCCCATTGTGGGGTTTCCATGGTAACAAGTGGCTTACAGACACAGAGAGAGAGAGAGAATGAGAGAAAGAGGGAGTATATATGTATGTGGGTACAGAAGGCAAAGAGTCACAGAATTCAAAGGATGCCAGTGAAAAAGAGAGTGGGTGAGGGAGAGAGAATGAGAGTCTAACGTTGCAGGGGGAGGAGGAGGAGGAGGAGGGGGGGGGGGGTGATGATGAACGAAAATCAGGAAAATGGAGAAATGAAATGTGAGATTTCAGGGGGTTGGATAGAGAAATGAGGACAAGAAAGTGAAGGGAACACTTTTTTTGCCTGCACACCATAAAAGGTCTTTCCTTCCTTCCTCTCAACATTCATCTCTCTCTTTCTTATTCCTCGCATTTTTTTCCTAAAAATCCTGAACTGCTCTTCAACACCAACCTTACGTTTACACAGTAAAACTCCGGCCCTGCAGCAGAGTATGCAGGTGTCAGCCACCTGCGTGGGCAGTTGGATAAAAAGAAGGGCCTATTTATAACCTGATCCATCACTGGTGCTGCTGTCGATGCTACGGAACTACGGTTTACGTAATGTTGGACATTGCTGGAGAAGATATTCCCTCAGTGCCCTCGGTGCAGAGTGCCAAGTGCAATGCAGTGTTATGCAAAAGCTGTGCAACTGTAGATGCAGTTGTCCTCCATGAATTATGCAGTGCCCCCTGCGACAAGTCAGTAACAAACAGGCACAAACCTGCAGGTCTGTATATATTCACATGGAGGCTTTTAAGTTGCTTTAACACTTCACTGCTGCGTCTACACACCAGGTGAATACAACATGGGACTTGTACTCATGTTTTCTGACTGTTGAACATGATAGCTTTCAAAGCTGAAATAATATATAAGCAATGGGTCAGTTAACTACATGTAATGTGACAGCAGTTTGCTCGTAGTGTTAACCCAAAGTGATAACACCATACTGAAGAGGTTTTGGCTTCTTAAAAGGATATTTATGAGTGTTGTGTTGTGGGGTTGTTTGAGGTACGTATCCATAGTCAGTGTGTTACCTACAGTAGATGGAGGTTGGCACACCTCCAGCTTGACATGCAGGTGGGAGTACCGCCATGTATGCTAACAATGTACCGCTGTGAACGGGGGCAGCAGCAAAACATATTTTAGTCACTTAAATAAAAAAAAAATCAATATTAGTTTAAGTGTTTGCTATATTTAGAATATTTCCACAGCTTTACATTGCTGTCAGACAGTGAAGTTCTGACACCAAGCCAGACTCCACTTCGAAAAACAGTAATTTAAACAGAAGCTGCTGGTCTACTCAATTAGTTAGTGTGTTTTGTGTTATTGTGCGACTTTGTTTTAAAGGATTAGTTCAGATTAACCAAAGTCACACAATTACATAAACAAATTAACAGATTGAATCCTTGTTCAGAAAGTTAAAATTGCTGTTTTTGTTAATGGAGTCTGGTGGCTTAAACGAGAGCATAGATGGGGAACTGAAGCTTTTAACTGCCTCCCTGTCGAAAAGGGCTGTGGAAATGTAAAGCGCTCTGAAAATAGTCTACATATAGTGTACACTTACACTGATACTCATCTTTTTCAGTGGGCCCTTTTTTAGGTGGCTAAAATATGTTTAAAAATATGGGTAAATGCCTCATAAAACCCACTGAAACAGATCTAATCCATCCCTTTAAGGCTTTTTGCTTTTGTTTTACAGACTGAAACTTTAATGTTTTGGTTTGTAATTTTTCCTTTGCTTCTAGAAGCTGCAACAGCTTCAGTGAAAAAGCTCATATTAACCAGCTGGACATGACTTGCTCAGCACCGAACGGCAGACAGACAAAGTTTGCGACTATCTGGTGAACATGGTGGAACATTTAGCAGCCAAAGAGCCAGATATTTCTGGTAGGAGGTGGTGGAGAACAAAACAGAGCTAAAATGAGAGTGAATATTCTATCCTTTATCCACCACCATTAGTGCGTATATATATGTTTTGTGTGTTTTTTTTTAATGGGGGAAAGGCTGTGTTCACACTGCCAGTAGACGAGTATGTTTTTTTGTTTTCTGTTTTTGTCATGTTCAATGTCACAAACACGCTGGAGAACAGGATTAGTAATCAGTAGAAAGCAGCTTGGAGGCCTGTGAAAATTTGTTAGTCTTTAATATCTGTTCACAAAACATGGTGCAGACTTATTTTGCCCAATGTTCAAGCGCTGTTCTGATGGAGGAGGGCAGTATTTTTTGGGTGAGATGACTAAGAGTTGCAGAAGTTACTGACGGACATGCCAGAAAAGTGACAAAAATTAGCATGTCCTCCTGGGTGCCATGCTTCCATCACTGCTGATCAAAGCTGTAGCTGAAAATATCCACGACTACTGAAGAGTCATTTCTCTTGGGAGTGAATGCCGAATGTAATCTTTCCCACTGAATTAAAAAAATACCTTAGTGGGTGTTAGTGGGTTTTTGTCCAGTGGGAAAGGGGCTACAGAGTTGGATCTGTCAGGTAGCCAGAAACACAACTCCAAATGAATCTTACTTGATCACTGCCCGATGTTTTAATAGGCTATCTACCTATTGTCTCTTCTCAGGCTTGCTGCTACTTCTCTAGGACACATACAGGCTAAATCAAAAGCAAGCCACAACCTCATATTAATGCAAATACAACAGGTAAATTGTGGGCAATATGAAGTTCGCTACATTAAACCCAGAGATTATTTTCTGTCTTTATTTTATGTTGGACTCTGCTGCATGCTGCTTCCCCAGATAAACATCATTCTAGTGCATGTTTTCCAAATCTGTACATCAGGCAGGGTGCGCCAAGTTTTATCTGCTGCGTTTAGTATTTGAAGCAGGAAAAACCTCTTTCTCTCTGACTAACACTCTTAGTCTCACTTTATGAAACACCCTTTTGATCTACATATATAAAATTTCCCATGTATTTTCTAGCATATAAGACTCTTGCTTTTAAATTACCGTAAGAAAATTAAATTGTCTTTGTCAGTTGTGAAAGAGGCTGCCTGAAGAAAACATGTCTTCATACTCTCTCCATGATGCAAATGGCCACAAAGGGGCTGAGTGATCGATGAGCTCTGATAGTTAATGAGCCGTAAATGGCAAAGCGATCAGCCGCTCTGTGTGTGTGTGAGTGTGGGACAGGCTGTGTGTTTACTTGGAAGACTTAAGTTCATTAAACCTCCTGTGCTTGATTCAGTCCTTTGTTCTCAAATATCACACGCTCCACTTGTACCTTGACATCAACTCACAACTGCAAGCACACTCTTCTGCACAAGTGCACAATGGGTCTGTCAGGCTGCTGCGCTTGATCATTAAGTCATACTCAAAATCAACAGCGCCTTTGTTTGCAGCGTTAATGTGACACTCATGCACACGCACACACACTCCCATGGTTTTCTTTACTTTCCATCCAGTTGACACCTTAGGTCTGTCCTTTCATCTTTGTTATACAAAATCACATTTGAAGCTGTTTCCTTTATGTGTCCAGTAGCCCAAAGCTTAATGAAATGAACCTATTAGTGGCCACAGATAGTGTCCATTTACTTATTTCATTATAATTATAGCTTAAAGGTATGCTGTGTGAGATTAAAAAAAAAATCTATAGACTCTACAGAAATAATCCCTCTCAATCGTCACTTATGACCCACTAGAAGTGAGTGGCAGTGTATTTATCTGTTAAGACTCTGCTCTCTGCCTGTATTTTCGTCTGATTTTGCTGTGTTCAGGACACTCCTGGCTACAGCACACAGGGAGGTTGGGATCTTGTGAATAGGTAACGACCAGGTCCCAGCCTGCAAGCAGCAGGCATCCAAGAGAAAAATAGAAAAAATGCAGACACAGTGCCGTAAACAAGGAAATGAGGCCAAACACCAATCTGGAGTTGGCTTTCAGTGTTGCTGGTTATGCTGTTAACAAACAGTATCAGTATTTCCTGCGTACTTTACCTTTTATGACAGGAGTTGGCAATCTTTTAATGTCAAAAGAGACATTTTTGACAAAATTAAAAAGCTGCAAAACATATTTGAGCTTTATTATAAAGGGAACAGTGTTGGGCCTTTTACTCCAAAAATATAATTTCAATAGCAGTCTTATTACTTTACTTATTATTCCCCGCCAACAGTAATTCATTCCACTGCTCGTTACAATACTTACCGTTACACCCCTCAAACTTTATATTTGCGTATATCCCCAAAATTGAGATGTGTGCCTCTGTGTGAATGTCAAGGACATCAATGTTTAGTGTAGCTAAGGCTAGATAGCTTCTATTTACCTGGGGGTTTCTGTTGCCTATGATGGTATTTTCGGTAATTTCCCAAGGCTCTGCCCCAAAGACGGCGAGTCACTCATGGAGCAACATTTCATCCACCACATATCCAGCCACAAGCTTCATCACTTCTTTGTAGCCTGCAGCTGTCCATGATTAAAATCCAGTTTGGGTTGTTCAGCCAGTACAAAAAATAACATGCGGCTGAGGAGGGCTCACCTTTGGTGGGGTGTATTTCCTGGAGCTTCACAGTGTTGTGCTGTCGGTCGTAGTAGCCGAGGTGTTTCAGATCGGAGGTTTGGGGACGTTTTTGCAGTGGAAAGAGTTTTAGTCCGACTACCTTCAGTAATAGTGTTCTTGTCATCTTTCCTCCTGACAAAATCAAAGTGGTGGGAATATTTCTAGACACTAAGGGAAGTGTTTCCAACTAGCTTGCTGCTTTGTGATGTGCACATTGCGATAATTACTACATTGAGTCAGCTGATGTACTTTAACTTTGCAGTGTTGGCAGTGAATGCAAACAAATCTGTGTATGCACTATTAAATTATCTTTTTCTTTTTGGGATTTGGAATCCATAACTAGGTTGGCCACTGCTTTTTGCAAAATTTAAAGGAAAGAGTGCCAACCTGTTGACACGTGACCCACACTCTAGATGACAAAAGGTTAAAACTTTTGTCTTCATTCAAGCTTTAAAGGTGTCTAGGCTACACATTTTTACAATTAGAAAATGTAAGAATCACCATTGGCCCACAGCAATAATAAATCAATATTAAAATGTTATAAAATATCTTTATATTATTTTTTGTCAAAGCCACAGTAAGCCACTGGAGTGAGGCTCAAGAGCCGCATGTGGCTCCAAAGCCGCAGGATGCCTACTCCAATTTTAACAGGAAGCAGCATGCCTGATTCTTTCAGTTTTCCTTTTTTAAACCTGTATTTTACATGAAGCAGAAAAGCATTGCCGCTGCCTGTAGACTTACTCCCCCATTACATAAAACAAGCGGAGTTTTCCCTGCTGTTCTAACCAGGTTGAATGTGCTCAATGTTTGCCCCTCTCTGTTGTATGATAGAAGGCAAATGTGATGAAATTATAGCTCTTCTTTCTGCACTTTTTCACTTGAGGGTGAAAGAGGATCAATCAAGGACGAAAGCTGTCAAGTTAAATTTCAGAGGTGGGAGAGAGGTAGAAAAGGTAGAAACAAATCTAGCAATTTTCTTGTTCATGTTTAGTTTTGTTTCTGTCTTTGCAACATACCCAATCTTTGTGAAGCCTCTAATATTCTGTTTTTGCTCAGAGAAGTGATTCAATAGTAGGGAAAAATTTTTATCAGTGGTGTTGAATCATCTCAACAGGTGTTTCTAATATTCAGTCTATCTCGTGTATGTCAGAATGACAACAGAGCTGCATCAACACTTCCCTGATACAGAACAGGTTTATAGTCATGCACCATTGAACATTGGGAGTTATGGTAAAAATATCCTTTCCGAACTGTACCACGCTCAGATATGTAGCTCTAATTAACACCTCAGTTTCATTAATGAGCAGGATAGTTTTGATCACTCATTCTGTGCGCTTGTTTAGTTTCCACCTCAGGCAGTCGTGCTAACAAGACAGGTCAAGATCGCAAGGCTTTGCCCTGTGCTGTGTGTTTGTATTAATTTGTCTAATTCTTTGATGAATTGCCACATACCTGCAAAACTAATCACATCCTCATCAGCCTCAGCTGTGTTTTATATGAGGTGCTAATTAGTAAATGCTTTCATGCTAAAAACATGTAAACACAACATTTAAATTTTGCCCCTCCTCCCTCCAAAAAGCCAGGCCGCCCACCCTCAAGTGGGTAGCGGTGACGTCTCGCCAACCCTGACAACCTTACTCACCTCTGTCTGCAGGAGACCAGAGAGAAAGCCGTTTCATAAAGTCTCTGTGTTTAGCTCTTAGTACTTTTGTAGCTTCTAACTAAATGTATGTGGTTTTGAAATTTAGTTTTACTTTAGATATCTGATTTATTTTACTGTTTCATGTTCGCTATCAGCCATATTGCAAGTTGTGTGAAGTTGCTGCTCGAAAACCATGACCCATGACTGTCATAACATCCTGACCTCATGCTGTTATTGGAATGGGACTACACACCACTACCCAAAGGTTGTAGCCCATAAATATCCCGAAAACAGTGAAATAAGAGGAAAATAAGAAAATACAGGCAAATAAATCCATCACCACGCACTTCTAGTGGATCATAAGTTATGATAACTTCTGTATGAGTCTATACATTGTTTTTTTTTTTAGGAAATTCCTGCATGTTATTACTCAAACATGCTGATGGCAGCCTTTACCTCAAAGAACTGCAGTGCCTATGTGCAGCCTCACAGAGCCGTGAGCATGGCTGTAGGTGATGGTGAGTCATGTTGGAAGCTTTGAGCACAAAGGAGGCTCACACGGACGCACAGACTCGGTTCAAAACAACAAAACAGAAAGTAACAATACAGTCAGATGCAGAGAGAAAGTCATCCTTCTGTTGATCCCATTCAGCAGCAGTGACGAGGGGAATATATGACCTGATTGGACAGGATAAATTGCAGCTCTCTAGCGCAGAGACTCTATGCTTATGGAGTGGTGTGTTTGTCATGTTACCTATGACAATGATGGAAATTACTTCAGGACGTTATGTCCCTGACAAAGTCTGATGTGTTGCATTTCATAAATATTTTATACGTTGTGAGTAAACACAACCAGAACTAGATGTGCTGTTGCCACTTTTTTTTGCACACGTGCAGAAACTCACACACATGACATTTTGCTTTGAGCTGATTCAAAGCTGCTACTACTGCTACAAACACATACGTACATGCATCTCACACACACTCACACACAGTTAATCAGTGGCAACCTCATGTCACATTTAACTCTGACTGTCCCCCTCTGTCTCATACATACAGTACTCTTACACACAAATGGAATTTCAATGAAGCTAGTGAGAGACTGCCGTCACTCCCGACTTCAGGAGACTTGAAAAATGGGTTACTGCGGGAGACGAGCCAGTTGCCGTGGCAATATTCTCTGCGTACTCAAATCAGGAATGAAAGTGAATTCAATATCTACAGACTGGCCCCTCTTCACCTAAAGGCTGGGTTTACATTCATGCAGGCTATCAGACATGAAGTAATGCTCTCAGCAGGGAGTCCTATCTCTCTTTCTCTCCGCCTCCGGGGGGGAGGAAAGGGAGTTAACACTGACCTGTTTGCATCTGTTAAAGTAACGCCAGCTCTGGTGTCACAGACCCTGATGGCAATTTTCAGCATGCACAGTCAGTCACAAGCTGAAAAGAAGATGAAGATAGGGAAATCTGTTCCTCAGTTTAATCTTGGAACATGATAATCTGGTAAAATTTTCACTCAGCATTAAATTAAACAGATGTTAACCTAACTTTCATATTTGTTGCTCCTAAAGGGACCGCCTATGCTCCTTTTCAGATTTAAAAATAGCAGGTTGGTGCATTTAGTCCTTCTCAGGCAAGCTCATGGTTTTAAATTTGCTATAGCTAGATGCAATGCAACCTTGTTTTTTTCTCCAAGTGAGGAGTTGTTGCAGTTCACATAACCCAGCCGAAATTAATATATATGTAAACGCTTGAATCCACTCATTACAAAAAGTGTATGTCATATAAAAACTAAAGTGATCGTCAAAGTTGTTGAAGTGAAATTTAAGGTGTGTTGATGGATTCACGTCGTCAGCTCATACATTGAGTAACATTACAAGTTAATGTTCCACCTTAAAAGTCGTCGGCAGTCGGCCCAGAGAATGAAGTTATTTTTTCTCCGACTCCAGCTGCTGTGAGAGGCAGCACAACATCCTTTCATTTTATAGTTACAGTTTACTAATAAACCTCTCCACAGTATGAACAGTGGTTACATGAGCCTCAAAACCAGCCACAACTCAGCCCTGAGCAGAGTGACCGTCCTCTACTGACCAATCAACAGACTGCAGTGTTCACAGCTCCACCTTTTAGTACCAGATCTGTGTGCTAGGTACCCCAACAGAGGGGGGACCAAACATGGGGACCGTTAGGAACGCTTCCATTGGTACCATCCGCAACTTTTCACAGTGGAAAAAGAAAAGAGTGCACCAAACTGAACTGTACCGTACTGCTCAGTGGAAACGGGGCTTTATATGCATTTATGTAATTATTTTTAATATGAACATGTGACATGCTAACATTATATATGACCAATAGGTCCACTTAAACCTCCTCTCAGACTAAAAATGTGTTTTTGTATTAGTACCATTTCTTTGCCTCTAAAAGTCTTGCATTAGTTAAAGGTACTGAGTAGATGTGTTGCACTTTTTTCCAGAATACTCAGCACTATTTGCAGATGCAGAAGCATTTGCTATGAATAATCTCTGGGACTGATGAGGGCTATCACATCTTTGGTATACTTGAAACTCCCTTTCCCCAGGGCTGCTTAGGAGTGCTTTCATGCCTTCAGCTAATGATTGTGACATTTCCAACAGCACTTGAAGGCAGCACTTCTACCGCTCTCACATGTAATTCATTGAATTTCCTGTTGCCTTAACACTTTCTCAAATCAACCATCCAGCCTTAAAATAATTTCCTGTCATCATGAGTCCAAGCAGCGGCTCATCAGAGTCCTACCGTACCATCTTGATGTGGGTTTGTTAGCATAGCTTAGCCCTAACCTAGTGCTAGCTTAGTGCCTAAGGCTCAGGGAGCTGATAATGATTTATCCAGGCCGGTGGCGCTTAGGAAATAGCGTTCAGTCTTAAATCTCTGCCATGACTGACAGCTCAGATATTACTCTGTAGTTTTTAATAAAAGTCATTGCGGCCCCACAAGAGACGGAGCGATGAACACGGTGCTATCAGTTGTTTGGATCATCTCCCAGCCCCTCCTGCCAACACACACGCACACACACACATACACACAGAAAGACATCCCAGTGTATGAGAGATAGTGTGTGTAGTATTTATAGTTTTTGTGTGTCTGTCTGCATTCACTGGCTTGGAGTCCAATTCAGTCATTTATCACAAAAATGAGGGAAACAATGAAGGCAAGGCGAGTTTATCTGTAAAGCACCTTTCAGCAACAAGGCAATTCAAAGTGCTTCATAGAAGGTCATTAATAAAACATACAAGGGACACCAGGCAATACAGAAAGACACAAGTAGGATTTTAAAAAGTGTAAAATACCATAAAATAGAAGATAAAAATAAGCAAATACAGCAAGTCAAATCATCACTGGATTAGAATTTACAGTGCAGTGTGAGATATGAATAATCTAACTCAGTAAAATGCAGTGGCAAACAAAAAAGATGTAAGCCTTGATTTAAAAACAGAGTTGGAACAGAGTTGTTCCAGATATGTGGTGCATAAAAACTGAATTTATTTGGCCGTTAACCATTCAGTGCTTTATAAATCAGTAGTTGTAGTAGTACAATTTTTTGACACACAGGAAGCCAGTGTAAAGATCTAAGAAGTGAAATGCTGTGATCCACCAAGCAACAGTGTTCTAATTCAGCTGTAGCTGAGGGATCAACTTTTTAGAGAGACCTGTAAATGCAGCCTTACAGTAATCAAGTCTACTGAAGATAATGCATGCATGGAAAAGTTTTTCTGACTCCTGCTGAGACATAAGTCTTCTAATTCTTGATATATTCTTAAGGAGATAAAAGGATGATTGTTGTAATTATAATAATGTGGATGTTGAAATTTAGGTCCCTGATTAAACCAAGATTTCCAGCCTTGTTTGTGGTCTTAAAAGTTTGCAACTGAAGTTGAACACTGACTTTTAATTGTTCTTCTTCAGCATTACAGACAGTTATTTAGCCTAACCTTTGTTTGGAGGTCGGCTTGCCACAGTAGTTGGTGTTACCACTGTTACACTGTGTTCTGGCGTACAACGCTGACATTACTTACCCACCGCCCCCACTGTCATTTTGCTTTTTTGTCAATATTCAGTGGAACAATAGACGCTACAATTATAAACTGAGAGTGTCCCTGTTCAGCAGCAGAGTAGCAAGAGTCAGATTTCACTTATCAAGTTATGAGAGTAAGGAGAGTTTACCAAGGATTTGGTGTTAAAGCGAGCCAATTTTCTGCATCAGTTCAAGGTATAAATGTCTTAAATATTACCAAAATAAAAGTCCTCTGCTTCTTTGATGTTTTAGTTGGGTGGGACAAATGCACATTTTCTAAATATTGAGGGGAACGTGTCCCCTGCATCCCCCTTGAAATCTACACCTTTGCCTAATAGGGCTGGGCAACATGAGGATATATCACTATCGAGATATAAATTGCGTTTTTTCCCCCACACATTTTAAGGCTGCATAACAGTAAAGTGATGTAAATTTATCAACTTGCCAGATTTTCTATTTGTTTTAATGCTTGTCTTAACCAACTTAGTCTTTATATCCACATTATTGATGATTATTGATCAAAAATCTCATTATGAAAGATTATGTTTGCAGTTCTCCATTAACCAGCTCACTATGGCTGTGCCCTCTTGTTCAATTACAGACCATCTTGTTTTGTAGATGCATTTCTGATGAATGATAGTGAGAGTGCTAATCTCACTGAAAGACACAGTCTTTTCCTTGTGAAAATTTCATAATAAAAGTGGTGTTTTTCTAGTTAAATGCTTTTAATGTGAAGCTGCAGCTATAGGAAATGTTCGGTTTGCATCAGCAGAATCTCAGAACAGCGTTCTACAGATATTGAGCATCGTGGACGAATATTTTCTTTTTTGTAAAATGTCTGGTGTAATTCTTAACACCAGTGTTGTCGAGAGTTCATTAACCAGTGGGAAAAGTTACTCACCATGGCATCTTTAGCTGGGGGAGATTTTGGCACATCTTATCATGTGTTTAATTAATCACTAGCTGATGCTAGCCAGATTTTCTTGGTGTTGATTTGAATCCTGGTGATTCAACATTTGGCTTCAATTCAAATACCATCAAGGTCCTTAATCTCTTCTTATAGCTTGTTAGAGATATCACTAAGACGGGAGGTTTGTGGAAGCTGATGCGACAAACTTCTGACCTTGCTGGCTGTTCACTGTTTTCATTATCGATGCAGTCAGTGCAAAGAATGTGGTTGGTTGGGGTGGAGGCAGATGGCGTGGCAGTCAAGGTAGGGTGAATGTAATGCCAGAGTTAACCAGCTCCTCCATTTTACAAGTGAATCCCAGAAGGGCTGAGGCAGGGGAGAGGGGAGGGTGAAGGAAGGAGGAATCAGGAGACTGATGTATGAGTTGGTTGTCTACACACTGACATTGACGCTATGATGTTTTGTCTTTGTGTCGCTGTGGCTGTTGTGTGTCAGGATGAATCATCTTGGGTCTGGTCAATGGGTGTCCCTGACTGAACCAAAGATGATGTATCAGTACATCAAGGCCAGATCTGCTCAGGAAAGAGATGCAGTGTGACAACTTGTCAGATCTTTTTCGCAGAGGTTTTTTGTGTATTCACTGTCATTTCAAAGTCTTTCATGTTTATTTTGATAGGAATCAGCATTATTTCATGACATGACGAACAAGGTTTTATTAGATACATTTCTTGTAGTGAACTGCTGTGTTACTGTGTGAATGGCTTTACCACTACAGATCATCTCCCCAGTTTCTTTTACCTCCCATCCTGACATATAACCTCCGGCTCTGTGTCCCCACTCTGTCATTTCTCTACCTCCTGCCCCCCTCTGTCATCCAATCCCTCATTCTGCCACTCTCTTATTTCTCCAGCCACTTTCCCCAACTCTCATTTGCTTCTGTCTCTCTCGCTGCCTGTCATTCACTGTTATGCGCTCCCCGCCCGCCCCCTCACTTTCCCTCAGCCTCGCTGCTATTCGTCAAGCCTTCTTCAGCTTTTCAGTTATGCTGTATTGCTACAGTTTGCCTCTCATAACTCATTTGCTCTGGCCCTCTTTTTTCTCCCTCGCTCTGTCGCCCACTCCCTACCTCTCTCTGTATTTCAGCTTTTACCTGATCAGCCTCCTCTTCTTCCCTGTGTCTCTCCCTCTGTTTACTTTCTGTCCATCCTGAACGCTAGGCAGTAAACCAGTGGTGTTGACCACTGCAGCAAACATTTATTAACGCAGCATGTGTGAAAGGAAGGGAGAGGAAAGTGGATTAATCATTTCCTTATCAAGGATATTCAGTAAAACTTTACCAGCCGTGACAGTGGGGCTGGTATTGTTTCAGTTTGCGTGTGTGTGTGTGTGAGTGAGTATCATCATGTGGTCCTGAATACACCTGTTGTAGGGGGAATATCACAGTGCTTATGAGCACTTTGCCAGGTGTTTATATGTCTGTGGACAGCACTGTGGAGCAGTGGGTAGCATTGTCACCTCACAGCAAGAGGGTTCCTCGTTCGGGAAGCTCCTCTATGCGGAGTTTGCGTGTTCTCCCTGTGTCAGCGTGGGTTTTCTCCAGGTACTCCGGCTTCCTCCCACAGTCTAAAGACATGCAGGTTAATTGGTGACTCTAAATTGTCCGTAGGTGTGAATGTGAGCATGAATGGTTGTCTGTCTCTATGTGTCAGCCCTATGATAGTCTGGTGACCTGTCCAGGGTGTACCCCGCCTCTCGCCCAATGTCAGCTGGGATAGATCTATTCATGGACTAGAGGCTTATGCTAGTAACGGCGCGAGATGTCAACATTAATGGCGTCCTCCTCAGCTGTAACATCAGCTAGCTCAGTAGATGCTTGCTTCCTTCCGTGCCGTGATACGATCGAAGTTTGTAGTTTGATAGGAAGAAAATAGTTCATACATGAAACTACTCACAACAAGGTCTATGGATTATCTTGAGTAAGTGGGTCATGATTTCTGCAAAGAGACATTGCTGTTGAGTTTTTCAAATAATTTTTCGGGCATTTTGAGCACCACAAGCCGAGTGCCATCTAGTTCTATTATATTCAATAGAAGGCAGACATCTCCATGACTGATATCTCCAACACTCACACCAAAACAATCTAGACTGATAAAGAGCTCTACAGGTAAGAGGAAAAAATGTGTTTTGATTTTGAAGTGAACTGTCCTTTTGAGTTGCAGATCATCATAGCAGCTGGTGTGATCCCATCCCCTCAGCCACCATCTGAAAACTGTGTTCACATTTTTTTGCCCTCCATTCACTCCATCATTTTTGGGATTTTGACACTGTATGAAGGGCCTCATTTATCACTGAGATGCCTTATTCACCACCAATTAAATCCCGCTAAAGTGAAGTGATGGCTTGCATGAGAAATGGGGGAAATTATTTTGAAGGAGTCTGTTATATCACAGGCTGATATGAGCAGGTTAATGACCTAATCTATGCAACTCAATATAGCATACTAATCATAAGCATTTTTTTAATTAGGTAGTGTTTTCACAGTGGAAAATAGACAAGTATACTCAGAGTAGTCAGTATTTGCACTGAGAAAGCACTCCTACTATTTGTCTCACAATGCAAAAAGGAAATGGAGGAGCTGCTCACAGCTGCAAAGCATTAAAGCAAACTGCAGATGACGACAAGACAGCTGGAGGAAGATTTTAGAAAACAAACATAGAGGAAGGTAGGAATCTTAGGAAACATCTTTGTGACGTTTTATGAGCAGTGGTATTTGAAAGTCTTAGTTGCATAGATATTTGTGCCTGTATACACCTTTATATAGCACAGGTGTAACTAATGTTAATGATGCTGCATCCATTCAAGTGTACTCGTTCCAGGCCTTTGATATTGTGCATGCAGCCTCACTGTCATGGCTTATTGGGGTTCATAAATGGAACAGAGATGTTGTTAATGTTATTAGTTACACCTGTTTTTCCCCGCTATGACAAGTTAAAATATCTACTGTGAAAAAGGTTTATGACATCACTCCCTGTTGTTACAAAGCACACTGATTTCCTCTTCTTTACTGCAGTGTACTATCATCTATACTGTGTACTACATAATGGCTGGAACATTGTGTAGGTGGGACACAGCACAAATGTATGTATCCAAAATGTTTAGATACTATCAGGGCTGCAGCTATCGAGTCTTTTAGTAATCGAGTCATCTATCAATTATTCTGTCGATTAATCGTGTAATCAGATAAGAAATACTGTGTTTTTAATTAAGTTACTTTAGCTTTAAAAGTTTAGACTCACTCACTATGGTCAAGGGGTGCCTTACACCTGCTGACCCTACTGACTTCAATCCAAATTAATATACCTGCTGTGCTTGAGTTGAGCATTTAGGCTCCATTTTCTACTCTGTGTGTGTGTGTGTGTGTGTGTGTGTGTGTGTGTGTGTGTGTGTGTGTGTCTGAGAGTGATTGAGGGTGTGCATGTGTCACTGAGTGCGTGAATGAGTGAGTAAGGGCCGGGTGTGCATGTGTTAATGTGTGTGTGTGACTAACATAATAACATGAATCAGGCTTAAACAAATTGACTACAGCAATTTTTTTTGCGTGTGTTGCTATATTCCCTAACAAAACTTGGGTAATACACGATACATCACCAGGTAATGTGAGCCACTGCATTGATTTCTGTTGGTATCAGCCATTATAAAGCCATAATATATGTACATTCTTTAAACGTAACTTGTGTGTCGGGTCCACTCGGCAAACTCGATGCATACACTGTTTTCTGCTTAGATGTTGTAGCATTGAGGCCATGCTATTGTGGTATGCTAATTCTGAACTGTTTTCTTTTCTACTTGTAATGATCCCACACATTTTCTTTGGGGTGCCTCTCGCTCTTTTCTTGTCCCTCTTCCTCCATTGTTTTGCAATCTGCGCTTTATGTTACAGCTGTGTAGGCTATCTACAGCGAAAGTAACAAGCACGTTGTGCAACAGAAACAACCATCCATGCAAAACCCAGCGCACTGTATAGTTGTAGTGGATTTTTTCATAATTGAATTGTTGGAGTTACTTTAGGAATCGTTTCAGCCCTAGATACTATAATGAGTAATGAATTTAAGTTTTTAAAAAGATGTCTTCTTTCTTAGACTACACAGAGGAGAGCTGCAACAAAGGGTTACGTGAGCTCTGTCCCAATTCCATAGTAGCCCATTCAAGCTTTATCTAATCATCATTTGTCTGCTACTAATCACTGTGGAAAAATAAATGTGTTTTATGGTGCGACAAGGCAATGGTTAAGGTTTGGTTAGGTTTAGGCAACAACACAGAGTCCGCACATGCTGTGTTCCCACTATGTATACCGATCATACCACCCTCCCGATGGCAGGCTTGAGATGGACCTTCAGTTAGGGCGGTAGCATTTCTAATCCTGCCAGTCTGTCTCCAAAGCTGCCATCCACTCTCCTCCCTGCGAAGTATTGTCCTAGCAGTGGTGGTTGAGGTGGAGGGTCTGCGGGGCGCATTAGCTAGCTAATTCTTGTCTCGTTTGTGGTCTCATAAACAGTAAATTATTCCAATTCAGTGTCCTTTTGCTGAAAAGAAACCCCAGAGAAAACACTGACATGTGAAATACATTGTGATATTGTGGTTTTATACTGTAAAGCTACTTTACAGTGCATACAACTGCAGTTAGCTTTGTAACATTACCTGATAAGGTAAACTGCAAACAGCAAGCTAGTTGGTATCATGGTGCCAGTGGTCCAAAGGAAATATAGGTGCTCATTGCAGATAGTAATGTACCTCTCTATACAATTTCGATTCATTTGCCAGCATTCTATCAACATGATGCCTTTCAGCTCTGTTCAGTCTTGCATGTCACATCACTGTTTTGGCTGATGCCCAGGTGCTCACTCGTGCCTATGGAGTGCAAGCAGCAGGGTGCTGACTGCATCTGTATAATGATCAACAGTGTTATTAATAACAAAGGTTTTCTGAGAGTTACATTCAGAGCCTTTTTTTTCTGCTTCATGTTTGGTAAAAAAACAAAAAACAAACCTTTTTTAAATAACAATAATTTATTCTCAGATGTTCCTGCAGTGGTTTCATCATCTGGAATTAATGCATCTGCTGCTTTGCAGCTGTGAACAGCTCATCCATTTCCTTTGAGCACTGCTTTGTGTCACAGTACTGCAGTGTCCAGCAACAGAGCACTCAAAAGATCACACAGATCTGGAATTGGGACACAAAACCTGTACACATCTTAAACCACTGGACCCGTCAAGAGAGATGAATTAAAATTATGTTTTTCTATAAATAGATATAGTGTTGAAATACATTGAATAAAAGCTCAATTTCACATCTATTTCTCTCCCGCCCACTCTCTTCTGCTCTGCCTGTGCTCCACTGATAGGTGGGTGGTGGGAGGATGTACACAGCTGAAGGTTTAGCCTTTCACAGCTTTAAACTTGAGGAAGTGATGATGTCACACACCATTGCATCAGTCAGTCAGTCAATAATATACATTTATAAATCAGTCTGAATTGGGCGCCATGTAGTGACAGTGGTGACAAAGGCAGATGCTGATTGATCCTTAACTATTAAATAATTAACTCTGTACACGTCAGTAATACTGAGACACACTTGTCTTCAGTTGTTGCACAAACAAACACATATGTTACTGCGGTTATTTGTCTTGAGATGAACACCAGCTATCCAAATACCAATCAGTTCGTGGGCTGAGCTGCTGCATGCCACAACTTGTGTGTTTATGTGTGTGTTTGCGCGCCAGTTTCGCAATAAAAATGCAGGTGTGTGGAGCGATGCAGCTGCTGTTTCACCATCTGATTCTTAGATGTTTGCTGCACTTCAGCAGAAGCAGGGTGATGAGTTGCTATTAATGTGTACAGTAAATACAGTACGAGTGTTCCTTAGTTTGAGAAACTGCTCTGGATGCCCAGGTAAGACACACACACTCACACACACACTCTAGCAGAAACACCCACAGTCTCGTACACAGGACAGTCAGTGATCTGTGGGCTCAGGAATGGATAAGTAATGTATGTAAGCAGGGTTAAAACTGTAGACAGACGTAGATTCTTTAGGTCACCCATTGGTTTGTTGACTCCTGTTTTGAAGCCTCTAGTGGCCATTATGGGAACTGCAGTTGTTGGCACCATAGCGTTGGCTTTATTTTTCAGCCCCAGAGGTTGCCGGTTGGTTAAAACAAAACAAAGAAGAAGTTGATTGTTCGCAGGAAGAGAAAAGAGAAATAAGAGTTCCTGCCGGAGTGGAACCAAAGTAGTACCCTTCCTGTAATTAGCCACAAATTCTCAGCTCGTCAATATTCTCATCAGCTCATCTGATAGGTTTTCTTCTCTATCTGTACCTGAAACACATTTTTTTCTTCGGGAAAAAAGAATCTTGCATGTAGCTCTCCTGCCCTTTTACTCAAACCTTTACTTTTTGCGCTTGCAGATATATCAGCACTGCCTCTGTAATTTTTTCCGTCTAGACAAACACACTCACACACACCCCTGCTGATTTGATTGCTGTGTTTATCAGCCGTACACTCTTCCCTCGCTCTCCCGAAGGCCGAAGACACTCAGCCACCCAAAAAAAAAAAAAAAAAAAAAACCTAGGAGAGATGCCGGTGCTGGGGCTCTCTGTTGCCATAGCGACCAACCGGCTCACCTGTTGCCAATGGTTCTCATCTTTAAAAAAGAGGAGAAGCACACAGAGAGAGCGATAAAGGATTGCAAAAGAAATGCATGGCAGGACCAAGAGAAGCACATACAGAGAACAGACGGTGTGAATGAAAAATATGATGTTGTGTTTAATTGATGCCTTAATGGTACACTGAAAATGTTGTAACTGGCTGTTTTAATCCCACCTACCAATGCTCCCTGTATAATTAATCTTACCCAAAAAAGATTTAAAGATTGTGCAGCCAGTCACCGTGACGTCTTGTCGTGACAACGGTCACTTCCAGGTAGACAAATGGCGATTTATTTCAATTGCGGAGATATGTGAAATCGGGAACTGCCCATTGGTCCGACAGCCCATTGGTCCGACATCCCATTGTTCCGACCATATTAAACCCATTGTTCCGAAGTCCCGTTGTTCCGAAATCATCACGATGCCCTGTGGTTAAGGTCTGGTTAGGTTTAGGCACAAAAACCACTTGGTTAGGGTTAGGGTTAGGAAAAGATCATGGTGTGGGTTAAAATGAAAAAGAAAGTGGCAAACACATAAGCCGTGAGCCTGCTTCGCCTCAAGCCTTTCCCAGCTGACCCAGAGCCGGTCGCGGCGCACTGTCAAGGCAGAAATACGCCCGCCGGGAGCCGTTCAGCACCACGGAGAGCTCCCCACACAACCCCGACCCCAGAGTTAATAACAGGAGGTTATGGTGTTTCACTCTCTTCTCTCTATGGCACTTGTATCTCAACCAGTAGCCTACTTTTGCTGCGATTGCTGATCCTCTATGGTACACAAATACATTATAGCCTAGTATAATCACATATCGGAACAATGGGATGTTGGACTAATGGGATGTCGGACCAATGGGCTGTCGGACCAATGACATGGACCCATAAAATCAGCGAACTTCAAGATTTCTGTTGCTGTAAGTGTAACGTCTAATGATAAATAGTTCAACACAGTGGTCTGACCCATCCAACATTTCTACTGTGCTTTTGTTAGATGTTGTTTTGCTATCATCTTTGAGAAAACAAAATCTATCGACACGAACGCTAAGCAAGTGGTCACGCTCAGCAGTCAGACAGAAGTCACGTTAACTTACACAGCTGGTTCCCACATCATTACTTACTATTAGTTCCCCTGTAGTAGGAATATTTTCCAGTAAAATTACTGTTTCTGTCAGCCTGGTACTTTTGAGGAAACAGCTTCAAGGTCCAGTTGGAAAGGGCCGTCTGATGGCTGGGTAGTAGTGACAATACATTATATATAACGTATACTTAAACTGATATTGCTCTTGTAGGTTGGCCTTCTTTCAGTGGGCTAAAAGCTGAACAGTTGAGGCAGCGTTTACTCAGCACAGTTTGATTTTTATACACGAGACACGGGGGATTTCTTGTAAATAAGCATTGTGATTTGGTCTATAGTAAGTCAACCAGCCGTTATCTTACCAGTGTCAATGTAATAACTCATTCAATTACATAACGTCAATGGTCAGTGCTATTGATTGATGGTCAAACTGTACCGATAACCACAAAGACAATGCAGGATAAACAAAGTGAAGACTCAGTGTGCATTTATGCTGATCTTTGGGCCACTTACTGTTAATCCTGTAAAATGCGGAGGATTAGTCATTAGTAAAGAGTTTCAGCTTGTGTTGGAAATAATGACAATTTCGGTCTATACTGAGCTTGAGGATGAGTCATTACCTGAAGACTGTTAATGGGCGTTTTGTACTTTATAACACAGGAGACCAGTACAGTGGAGGTGCAGTTAAATGGAACATTCATATTCCAAATCATATAAAATTGCTCTCCACTTGAGGACTGATGTTAATATCATTCCACTTTTCCCCCACTTTTATTCTCCCACAATGAGAAGAGCTCGAGCATCACTTGTTTTAATCATCTTGAATGATTCCAGTCGGTCACTGTCATGTGGTTTTCTCAGAAACAGCGGCCAAGTGACTTTTTCGCGGACTCATTTTTCAGTCTCAGCTCACATTATGTAATTGTTTCATATGGAAATGTGGCTGGATGTGCCGAGGACAGTCATGAAGTGCTAGCTAAAACTGGCTGACAACAGAGACTCNGGGGGGGGTTGAGGAGGTGGCAGGCAGCAGGACTATGTGGTCAGATGAGGATTGTAAATTCAGTGTGTGTGTGCGTGTGTGTGGGGAGCAGTGGGGTACGTACAATTATTCAAGTGACAGCTTTGATTACAAGACTCCATTTATGTGACTGTGGACAGGCACTGTTTGTATTCATTCAAATGACTATGTGATTATGAGACTGCATAGTCTTGTGTGTGTGTGCGTGTGTGTGTGTGTGTGTGTGTGTGTGTGTGTGTGTGTGTGTGTGTGTGAGAGATTCTTATTGTTTACATGACCTGGAACACAATCTTAACACACAATGACAGGGAGCAGAGAGGGAGATCTGGGCTACACACGCACGCACACACAGTTTTCAGTTATTAATAGCATGCAATGTGACAAGGCAGAATATTATCTTGTATTATAGGTTAATCAGCAAATGACTTGAAAACAAAATCAGATCGTGAGAAGCCTGTTGCAGATTTCAGAGGTGTGTTTGTGTTTATGCGGATCAGGGTGATGTCATTTTCATTTGCTAATGGGTTACCATTCGTGACATTAAAGAGCATACCAGCCGTTCTGCCTGTTCTAGCCAATTATACACAAATGGTACAGCTGCAGCACACTTTAAATTGGTGCTAACCATTATGTTTGTGCTTTAAATTAGTGCTGTGTTGTTGAGTTTTAAAAATGTATGAATCTGTTTTTTAGCTGTTGCACTGTTAATTTGTTTCCATTCATTTCTGAACAGTGTAAAACTCTTGAGTAGGGACTCTTGAAAGTTGCTCAAGTCACACCAAGTCTACATCAGTTATCCCAAAGTTACGTTGTACAAGGTAATGAATGTAGTGTAGACTTTCCATTTCAATCTTTTACGAACTGCATCACCATCCAATGATAATCTGACTTTGATTAAAAAAAGCCACTTTCCTTATAGCTCTCACCGTTTTGTTAGGTTTCACTTTCATCTTTGTTAGGTTTAAGCTCAAAAACCTCATGGTTAGGTTTGGGAAAAGATATCAGGGTTCTTCCCGGTGAGCTTTGGTTTCAGACAAGACACAAATCCCAGTCTCCTGTGTGACTTGAACCCCACCCTCCTGTGTTAAAATTATGTGTTTGTTTGATCCATCCACCACCACCACCCATCTCTCTCGCCCAACATGGACTTTCCTGCTCTTTATACTATATCACCAAACTTCAACCTTTGTTCCCATTGAAATAAGTATGGCCATGAGAGGTCACAGCCTAACCATAATTGTAAATGGCCATTTCGTGGCCTGATATTGGCCTTTTGAACCTAATAAAAGGTGTGACAGGCCCCTTCTAACCCATATCTATGATGCTTATAACCACTGTGTAGCAGTCTTGCTACCTCTGTGAGTTCCCCCAGCACAGACTCACAGATTCAGCACTCCATTTACATGCAGTACTTTATTAACTACTGCCCAGTTAACAACAACAAAATCCATCTTCAATATGTGCCTGTGGCTGCCCAGCTCCTCCAGCACATGTCTCAGTCCATTCAGTTATGAACCAAAACACAGGCAGTGACTATCTCCTTCTTCTGGGCAACAGTTCTCGAGAGCCAGCACACTACTGCATTAAAAAGAGAGAGATGTAATCAGAGCAAGCCAGCAAACCCACACCTCTCCCCTGCAGCTGACTACAAACCACACCCACCTCCACACACTGATAACAACCATTTAATGGCTTGATTTTTTGCCTCTCATACTTAGTTTACACCTCTACTAATCATTGTAAGTTGATGAATTTGGCGTTTAATTTCAGTCAGTGTGTTGGGAACTTTATTATGGAAACTGTAAATAAATAAGAACAGGGCTGTTCCCCCAAGGAGCTGAGTTACAACCTGAATCTCACTGGAACATAATGTTATTCCTGTGCTACACTCTTGTATTAAGTTGAAGATTTATCCTTATGAGTCTGAGCAAGGTGGCACCGCTCTGGCAAAGTGTAATAAATAATCGTTGTGGAATAAGAATAAATAATGCACCTCTTACTTTCCATCTTGTATCAGGAGGAGTACATCTTTTAAACATGCGGGACAATCAGTGTGACCTCAGGTGTAACTAGTTTGCAGATGTGAATATAAGCATACGCAAACTGACAGGCGAGTAGTCAAGCAGACACACGGAGACACACACAGACGTGCATCTACAATCGCACAAACACTTACGTACAGAGAATCAAAAGAAGCTTTCAGCGGCTTCTCTTTCACCCCACTGGACACAGACAGTGAGCATGCCTCTGAAAGCATCCCCTCCAAAAAAATAAAACCAGTCAGTGGTGTAAGAACGTCTGCCCAGATGAGTTCATGCATACATGCACAAGTTCAGACACCCAAACACACAGTTTTGCACCCAGACAGTGAAGGAGCAGAGGTGTAAAATCCAAGTCAGGAGTTCTTCTTTTTTTCCTTGGAGGAACAAACAGCTTTACAACAGGGAAGCAGAAGATGTATTACCTCGTTCTTATCTTCTTATATGCAGCTTTGGTTGTTCTGCAGTATTTATTTATTTCTTGGCCGCATTGCTTTCCTCTCCCTCTGTTCTGTTGTGTACGAAGCATTTTGCTCTAAACTTTTGAATATTATTGTGTGCTATGTTTGTGTGACCTCTGTCTTTTATTTCTCGTAGGATAAATTTATTAGTGTGTCGTCTCTGTGATTGAATCCTAATCAGTCAGTGTTTTTGTGTGTATATCCTCCATGCAGACGACGGACCGTACCAGCGAGACCCAGCTCCTCCTCCTCCTCTCTGCTCTTCCTCCACATCCAACGCTCTGTTGGAGGAGCGCAGGAAGAGCCACGTCCCAGAGGAGTTTGCAGGCCTCCTTCATGGCTCTTCCCCGGCTTGTGAAACTCCCGATACACCTTACCATCTTTACAACCCCAAACCCCGAAAATATGCCTCTACGGACGTCCAGAGCAGCCTGCTACAGACCCCGGAGTTCAGCATCGTGATCGGAGGAGGACCCACTCAAATCTTCTCCAGGACAGGGAGCGAGTCATCACCTCAGAAGACTGCCAACGACCCCAAGAAGCCACAGGTTGTGTACCGGACTATCTTCCACACAAGGGTCAACCAGGACCAGGCCCGACCCACGATATACGAGCAGGCGGATCCACCTTGTGGCTGGTCTACGCTGGGCCACCCACCATCCTGCTTATCTGGTCAAAACGGGGAAGTTCCAGAGTTACGGGGGACACAGACAGGAGGTGTGCCCAAGGGCAGTTTATCAGGTGCTGGCTACGAAGAGAGGGCTTGCACCCTGGGGAGGATGAGGTCCATGCCCCGTAGTGTGTTGGACCTGCAGCTGTCCAAGTCTCTGTCCAAGTCTGATTCCAACCTGGTAGCTGTGTCTCCCATACAGGTAAGACTTGAATTGTTTTGTAAAATGACACCTTCTATATGCAATCAAAGTGTTAATGAGAGCATGATATATAACAGAGAGCCCTGCATTTATGTTGCATCATTAAGGCGAGCTAAAATGTTTTTTTTCTGATGTTTGACTCTTCTGAGACATTTATATAAGAGGGCAGGGCTGACGTAAAAATCTCTTTTATTAAAAGTTATAAAAAACGTTTCAGGTTGGCACCAAGATCTCCGTCAGCAATGAGAGCAAATGTATTTATTGTAAATATTCAGATGAATAAATTATCCGTGAAGATAGTTTGCATCTTGCTGTATCATGCAGTGACTTCAGACACAGAGCAGAAACCAGTGCAACCAATTAGATAACTCACTAATCTGGGCCACTGTGCTCCCTGCTGTGCGGCACATTTCATGAGACTTCTACTTTAATTCATTGTAAATAAATCATAAGCTAAATACATAGTCTGTTTGATGAAAAATGCCTCATTATAGATGAAACTTTGATGAGCGCTGAAAGGACTCGGTTACTCTCTCAACAGTTTTAGTGATCAGTTGTCCATAGTTTTGCTGTAAGGTTAAAATATTTGGCAACCTTTGCATCTCAGTGTAGTTGGGATATGCTTGGAAAACAAATGGTTGGTTTTTGCCTTGTCCAGGAGGAGCACGGCTGGGGGTCTGGATCTCGTGGCCAGGGGCCTGGAAGTCCCAGCCCAGGAGAGGGTGCCAGCCCAGGGGGGAGACTGGAAAGAACGCCTTCCTTCACTGCTGAGTGGGAAGAGGTAAGAGGAGTGTTTTCGGACATGTGAAGCTGTTTATTAGATAGGATTGATTGAGATGGAGAGCAAAGTGGTCAACCATCTTTTCATCATTCAGTACTTTTTACTGTAGTAAATGTGGTGCTTTCCCAGTTGAAGCAGCTCTGCAGGGGGCAGTCGAAACCTCTGCACCTACAGCAGGGAGCTTCTTCAGTTTTTCCTCCCTTTGAAACTCGCTCGGCTACTACAGTGCAGAACGAGCTCTGGTGCTAATTTAAACATGCTCCCACATTGATTTTCCTCTGTAGCCAGCACTGAAGCTGCAGGGAAGAGCAGATAGAAGAGAGGAAGCAGTTTCTCGTATAGAGAGCAGAGGTCGAGGGTGCCGTGTGCTTGGTCTCAGTGTGTTTGTGCCTCGGGCTTCTTCGGTATTAAAGGGTCTCTGACACAGATGTGATACATTGACTAGACGCCACTGTTGGATCTTGCCTCTTTATAAACATGCAGGGTCACAGACACATTAGCCTCCGCTCACTGGTCATCATTCACACCACAGACAACACACACTTTTGTAAACTGATGCCTTTGCATGCTTACACCGTGAAAAATAGAAATCGTGTGCCACTGTGTTTTCTAATTATAAGAATGACTTAATCAGTCTTTCTATTTTTGAAATTTTGCTAATGCATGTGAATGAACGTACATTTGTGCATGCCTGTTCACATTTGCATGTACATGTTCATTAGTTCCCCAACACAGCTCACAACTTGCTGATGGTGATGAATTACCATATGGAATTTCCCATAATTCTCTGCAATTAAGGTGACCTTTCCTGTTTAATTGCATGCTACAGGGAGGATGAGATAAGATGGCTTAAGGGAAATTTATAGAGTGATTTATGGGGATATCACAGGCAAAAAATAACAAAGTTGCTCCATTTGCAGCACATGCTTAGGACAGAGTTGCTTTATTAGCAAGAGACGAGTCACGAGGGATGTCCCACTACAGTCAATGATCTGAAGATATCCGCTCTCATTAGTGCTACAGGCATAAATAAAGATGTTTCTGTATGTTACAAATGTGTGCCTTAATCTGGCTTTACCTTGAAAACTGCTGATGTTGGATTGTTTGTGGTTATTTCGATGGTAATTAACACCCTGGAGCAAAGTGTTGGTACAGTGTGTTTAAACAGTGATGGTTGATCCGCTGATAGACTCACAAGTCAGTCTATAGTCGCTTTGCTTAACTAAAGACTGATGTCTTTCTCTGATTTTGTGTTTAGATGGGCGGATACAATTTCAGAGTTTAAAAAAACTCCCTACGTTGCAGAACCAATAGTAAATCCGCAGGGCGGTCCTTTGGTGGCTTGCTGAACTCTTGTGCTCGTAAACATAGTCCGACTGTGTTAAAAGTTTTAAACAAAGTCGCTGTAAGTCCTCCATTTCCACAATCTTGTGGACTGAGCACACGTTTGATAAAACGGAGTTAAATCTCTCTGCATCCATTTTCAGGCTCTCTGTGTTTGTGTCCTTGCGGACGAGAAAAGGGGGAGCGCACATTTCCGGGAGGGCGTGTCCTTTTCAAAAATGCAAGAGGCGTTGCTTTGTTGCCGGCTGTTTTCTCCAGTGTGTTAAACACACTTTAGAAAGGAGTGTCCCCAGACTATCAGAAGGCGGAGATCTCTGATTGTCTGGTGGCGAGACTCATCCGCTGAAGCAGGGTAGGCAACCTGCCGCGGCTCTGGAGCCACATGATGCCCTTTAGCATCTCAGTGACTCCCTGTGACTTTTACAAAAATGATATGGAAAAGAATAATGATAATTTTAACATTTTAATTTTTATTTATTATTATTGTAGGCCCCAATTGAGTTTTGTTTGTTTTGCGAGCCTTAATAGTGGTGGATAGTCTTAAGTCTCCCGAGCTAGGCTAGCGTTGGATTCCAAATCCAAAAAAGGAAAAGTCTCAGAGAAAAATAGAGAATATAATAGTGTGTGGACAGATTGGTTCTGGTTTCCTGCCAATGCTGCCAAGTTAAAGTGCCAAATAATCATAAATAGCCCACTGCAGAGTAGCACAGCTTGTCATAAAACACAGTATTAAATGCTCATTTAGACCTATAGTAATAATGACTTAAAAGGCTGTGTTACCTGGGTTACAAGGCTCAAATATGTTTTGCGGCCCCAGGCAGATATTTTATGTTTGTTTTTTGGTTCTTTTGATATTAAATGTTGCTGTGCCCTGCGCTACAGGCTAATTCCAGTATATAACAACTTGGGTCTTATGATTGAAGTTGTTCATCTTTACTATTAAACTAACACATTGTAGTTACCAAACCCATAGTGTCTATATACAGACTCTACATGTAGAATCTGTAGGCAAACCCCGGAGATCTTGCCTCCGGAAGAAGAGCGGAAGAGCCCTGGTTTCCGGTTGTAGGCCGTTTGTAGTCCGCGTGATATTGACCAATCACGTTTGAGCCGGCTGCAGTTGTTGCCAGGTTAAACGGTCCGTGCGGTGAACTAACGAGGCGCAACATAATTGGCGTCACTGCAAACTCTGAATTCATCGCAATAGTTCAGCATATTTACTTATATATAAACGGAAGTCAGAAACGGAAATTCGTCTCCTCCGCCCAAATCAAACTGGAATGCAAAAGAATCAGGGGTCTGCCCCCAGAGGCTGTATCGCCGTCTGCCGGAAGTCAGACGCCGAATACAGCCGGTGGGTTCCGAGAATGCCAAACCCATTACTGATATCTGGGCAAGTGGTGAAGTTGCTATAAAGAAGTTAATAAGGTTGAAGAACATGAGCAGTCTGATGATTATACAAGTTTTAAACAAACCTTCAGGTTGGCCAAACTTATCTGGAAGAGAAAATGAGGCACATTAAAACTATTACCTAAACTGTCTGTTGTAAACCGACATAAATGTTTAATATATACATATATACTGCATAGACACCGATCAGCCACAATATTTAAGCCACTGACAGTTGATGTGAATACCATTGATCATCTCATAACAATGCAGTGTTCAGTTGGGAAACCTTGGGCCTGAGGAATGTGACAGAGAGTGCAAGGCATCAACCTGGCCTCTAGATTCCCCAGATCCCAATCCAATGGTGCGTTCATGGCACTTGTCGACCCCTCACCTCAAAACCCACAGGACTCAAAGTATCTGCCGCCAACGCCCTGGCAACAGACACCACAGGAGACCCTACAGAGGTCCTGTGTACATACCTCAACTGGTCAGAGCCACGTCCAGTCCTTGGATTGGGCTTGGCTCCCATCTGAGCATCCCACAGATGCTCGATTGGATTGGAATTTGGTGAATTTGGAGACCTTGAGCTCTTTGCCACGTTCCTTAGTGCATTCCTGAGCAGTTCTTTGTGATGTCGCATTGGTGTATTGTCCTGCTGGGGAATCTCTGCCACTGAAGAGTGCCGTTGCCATGACGGGGTGTCATGATCTGTAACAGTGTTTGGGTGGGTGGTGCGTGTCAAGTGGCATCCACATGAATGCCAGGACCCAAGAATTGCCAGCACAACATTGCATTGTAGCAAGATGATCAATGTTTTCAACTTCATCTGTCAGTGATTTTAATGTTGTGGCTGAATACTGTATACCATTACAATTTACAGACAGACTTCCCAGACGTGTGCACACACTTTTCTTGTGCAATGAGGGATTATTAACAACATTTCCAGTGAGTTCACTTTCAGTTTAACCTCCAAATAAAATGGTTCAAACAAAATGGCCCTCTGATCATCTTACGTTATTGTTGGCTGTATTCCCAAACCTCATGAATTACTCTTTTTGTACAATGATGAAGAAAACAACTAGAATAAGCTGTAGCTGTTGCTTGAAGCAGCCATAATAAAGCAGAGTTGAGTGATTATTCTCTGTGAGTTTGGTACTACAAATGACCTCTTCACAAATAGTCATTTAATCCATTTTTGATGCAGCACAGCTTTGAAATATCATCTTGTCTTCAGTGACAGCTATATACTAAGTATGTGTGAATTACTTCTTTGTGTGCAGTGACATATGCAGAAATTGCTACCTGTTTATCCAGCTATTAAGATAAGGCCACTGTCATGCTCCGCCAGCTTGTAAACGCTGTTTACATCTGTCAGGTCTGGCCCCTTTAAACACTGGTCTCAGACCAGTCGCAACAAGGCCAGTTTTCTCTGACCTGTGGTGAGCCAGCGATCCTGACAGGTGGACGGATGTGCGGGTCGCATAGTTCAGTGGTTAGCAGCAGGCCCAGGGTCAGGGATGACCGGTCGACAGCTGGGAGTCAGACAACTAATGAAGCCACTGTAGCTCCCTCCAGTCAGTCTAACTCTTTCTTCATCTCTGCTCTGTCTTTAAGATTCCTGCTAACACATCTTTCTTCCCTCTGCTCCTCCATGCTTTCTTAATTCACAGGGGGGATGACTGACATTCAGCGAGCTGGCTGGCGTAATGATCATGTTATGTGACACTTGAATCCAGAAATAGGGGTTAGCCTTATTACTGGGAAATGACTTTCCCTTGAACATGCTGTACATCTCTCTCACTCTGGTTCTATCTCTTTCTCTTCCATTTGTTCAGATCGACAAGATTATGAGCTCCATTGGGGCAGGAATAGGCAGCGGACTGGACATTAAGGAGGACACCTCAGGTAAAGTACACACAAGCGTGTTTGTGGGAATGTATGAGTAAATCTGACTCAGTGGAAAATTCAGGTTTATTACAACTCAGGTCTTATTGTAATAGTTTGGCCGTCATTACTATTGCTTATGATAACAGTGTGCTCACCAAAGTAAGTGCTGAGATATTGAAACACTGCAGTGTTTTACAAGGAATCCTGACAGGGCAAGAAACAGAAGCAATCAGATTATGATAGCCAAAAGTGGGAGTAGTTAGCACCAAACTGGAGTTCCCTCAAGGGCAGTGGTTCCCAACCTGGAGTTTGAGACCCCCCCCAGAGGTCACGCAGTAAATCCTGGGGTAGAACACTGCAGAAGAAAAGCATTCGCTACATAAAATTTTATGTAAAGTTGAGGTAGGCAGTTTAATTTGGGCGTCATTGGGCAATAATAAACTAATATTGTAGTTTTATCTGGCCTGAGAAAAATAGAAGTCTGAACCTCCTCTTGGGTCTATTTTTATGCTTTAGGAAATCCAGCCTGTGACGGTAGACTTTGACCAATCACAGGTAATTTCAGAGAGATGGTGTTCGTGTTGGCTGTTATAAAAAATGCAGATGAGCGTGCGTGTCCCTTCAGTGAAAGCCTGATTCAATGGCAGAGAATCCTGCAGATAAAGCTGCTATTCCAGCATTGGCAACAATTAGCTACACTGCAAAGCAACCCAATAAAGGAAGACGACTTATTAAATGTTCTGCTAACTGGGGCCAAAGGCTCACGGCTGTGGCTTCAAGTTCACATTTATGTAGCCAAAATTAGCTAGAGCCTCAAATCGCGGAGTGTCCTCTGCCTCACTCCCCGCCGCTACAGACCACCTCTAGGGAGAGCTGGCAGCAGCTCTAGTGACAGACCCCAGTCAGCTCAAACCCCTGCTCTGGGTGTTCCAGACAGCTCTGATTCCCTGCTGGATCAGCAAACTTTCGGTTGCTGCCATTACACAGGTGAGCCTGCTGCTGCTGCCAGCCACCAGCCCACTATGACTCTGGGTGCTGGGGGGGTTTGTGCTGAATGAATTCAAGTCACGACAGCCAGGGTCTGTCTCCGAGGTGCCACCAGCTCTCCTGTTAGGGAAGCAGCCCACAGTGGCGGAGAGCAGCAAGACTGACTGTGGGGTAGCTAATTTAAGCTTGCTAAATCTTGTTTAATTTTTGGTCTGATGAACAGAGAGAGAGAGAGAGAGCTCTAAAAGGAGATTAAATAAATCAGTGTATGGGAAACACTGGGTGACTGTATGAAGTGGTGCATATGCCTGTGGTTGTCTCATGGACAGAGAGATGAGAGTTGCAGGAGGAGGATGCATTTAAGAAAAAACAGATTTATTTTCAGATGTTCCTCTAATATTTGTTTAATGTATGACTGAATATATTAGCTCTGAATTTTAAAATTGATTTTACTTTTTGTTTAAGTCGTTACTGACCCATAGACATATGCAATTGTTGCTGATAGAAATTGCTTAATTTTAAGCGTTCACAAGCCAGAAAGGTTTGTAAACACCTCTGTCCCCAGGGACAGTTGACACATGGGTGGCTGTGGGATGTGGATGGCAGTGACGTTAAAGAGATGAAACGGGTAGTGTAGTTGAACATCATTTATGCTCACTGGTTGTCAGGAAGCCTGCGAACGGGTCTTGTTGAGGTCACTGACTAACAACTGAGAGGTGGAGCCACAAAGAAATGATGAATGATAATTGTCTCCCTGCTCTACTTATTATTATTATTATTATTATAACCAATAAGAATGATGGTTAAAACTACAAAAATAATGAGTGTGTGTGCACGGATGATTTTGATTTGGGACTTTCCTGTGCGCCTCAAATCCCTGTTTTTTGCCAGTGTTTTTTTTCACCTGCATACCTTGAATCCTCCACTACTCATCTCTATTTACTGCGTTCATCCCCCTCTCCCTGTGTTAACTCCCCCATCCTCCACCTCCTGATCCCCTCTCCTCTCTTCCTCTCTCTTTTCATCTATGAATGCAAAGCCGCTGCTAACCATGGTTACCACAGGGAGAAATCCTGTTTGTGCCAAACCAGCCCCCCACCAACACACACATACCTACACCCAGCCACAGTGCACACACACACACACACAGACAAACACGCACATATAGATGCGGCTGCATACATACACTCAGCATGGTGTGTGTGTGTGTGAGTGGGAGGGAGCTCAGCTTCTTGCAGACAAAGAAGCTGGAGCTGTTGTGATGGCTATTATCAGCAGAGCGAGCCAGATATATGGAGAGCGGCAGAGAGAGCAGGGTGACGATCGACGCCGTGAGAGAAGATAGAGACAGGAGGTAGACAGAGGAAGGAGAGAGAGGGAGAGAGAGAGGGAATGAGGGAGGAAAGCAGCGCTCGGAGAGAGGAGAGAGAGAGAGGAGGCTGCAGAAGCATACAGATGAGAGTGGGAGTACTTGATAAAGAGAAATCTACAGCGCAGGCAGCTCTCGCTCTTTCCCTCTCTCTCTCTTACACACACACTCACATACACACACATACGCACACACACACGCTCAAGGGAGCAGCCAAGCAAGCGCAACAGCTGAAAAAGAAAGCGGCTGCTGTGCTGTGCGCGACAAACACACAGTCAGTCGCTTTTGCTTGCAGGATCTATACCTCCAGTCTTATCCAACACCCATCTCTGGCAGGATTTAACCCCAGGACGGTAGCTGTTTTCTGGATACAACTTCAGCCTTCACCCCCTGCTGGTCCTCCCTCTGGCTGGATTCAGAGAGAGCAACATCTGGACCTACCCTTTACCCGCTTGCACCCGTGCATGCTGACCCCCTCCATCCTCACCATGCCTTTAGCCTAGGCTCCCCCTTCCTCCTTTTCCTCCTCCTTTCTTCACCTTTTCCCTCCCTCTGCCTGCCTCCCCCTGTGCTCTCCTCCTTCTGCTGCCTTGCCAAAAGACTCCTCAAAAGCATGGCGGGCTCCTTCGACAGCCACTTTGCCCGCCATAACATGATGTGGCAGTGCCAGCTGTCTCAGCCGGATTGCCGCTGCTACCGCGTGGACGGCTACTCCTTACTGAAGCGTTTGCCCCTCCACCCCCTCATAGGTCCCCGCTGCCCGCTGCAGTCCGTGGGCCAGTGGCTTGACTCCATCGGCCTGGTCCAGTATGAGAACCACCTGCTGGCCAATGGATTTGACAACGTCCAGTTCATGGTGAGTGTTTTGGGGGGGAAAGAGGAAGCAGGTGAGATCTTGATGCTGGGAGTTTAAGATGGGATGTGTTCACACATTCCTCTTCCCTCCTTGTTCATTTTTTGTCTTTTCTTTGGCTGTGTTTGCTCCTACTTGTGTTTAAATGTAATCCCCTCTCTCTGTTTGTACCACCTCCCTCTAAGCTCCCTCTGCTCCCCTAGGTGTAGCTCATCATCACTCATCATTTTCTTTGCAGTGATTACCGTAACTAGTTTTTTTCTCCCTCACTCTGATCCCTCTCGTTTACTGGATTTCCTCCTCTTTGTATCACCCTCTCTCTCATTCTTCCTTCCCCATCATCTCTGCCTCTCCCCACTGATGCCATGTGAGGTCCTCCTACGCGCAGAAATCCTACGCCAGCATCCTGCTGCAGACATACATGCTACACCAAAGATGCATGTCGGAGACCGTGCTTGTGTCATGGTAGCATTACTCCTACATGGACGTGCAAAGAAACACAACCACCTGTAGCCTGTGGCTCGGGATGCAACCTGATCCTCTTGTTTTATCTCATGGTCCCTTCATCTACAGTGACGTAGCAGGAGAAACTCACCATCTCATTTCGCATTCAGAAACTCTTTTGATGTTGGCATAGGGGTGTGTGTGTGTGTGTGTGTGTGTGTGTGTGTGTGTTAGTTATAGCCAAAGGGAGGGAGGGTGACTGAATGATGAAGTAGGTATTGAGCACAAACAAGGAAGGTAAAGAGAAGCGATGAAGTCAGTTTGAGAGGAACTGCAGCACAGGCAGAGAGAGCAGACGTAGCAGAGGGATGCTGACTGGAGGACTTTATCTAGAGTTGCAGATTGTCGCTGTTGGGGAAAATGGCAACTTTTCAGTGCCAAAGAGAAATTTTTTAAGAGTTTATCTAAAGGGTTTTAAAAGCAAAGTACTAATATTTTACCAACCAGTAGAGAGGAATGTGTTTCCTTTAAGATAAGGCTGCTCCTTCTTTATTTTTTTTTACAGTTACACATCTTTGACGTCATCAGTTACATGTCCTTTTATGACATGAGGTCAGCTAACAACATGCGCAGGCATTTGTATATGTCTTTATGTGTGTGTGTGCATTCTGGTCCTCCACTCAGTGTGACCTGCATCTCTTTCATTTGGTTACCCTGGCAACAGGAGGAAATCACTGAATCTCTCTTATTCTTTCTCCGTGTGTTTCTCCCTCACGTGGTCACTGTGTTTCTGGCCACAAGTTACAAGCATCATTAAGTATTTCGTACTGGTTAATTGGCTTCAGGGCAGATGGACAGTTGCCATCTATTGTGTGTAGCATGTGTGCGGGAGAGGATCCCTTTAGTGGCTAGTGCTTCATTTTTCCATATTAACTGGTCCTTGACTGCTACTCGTCAGTACCCTCTCCTCCATCCTTTCTCCGTCTTTTTTCCTTATGTCAGTTCATCTCAAAGAAGCTGTATTGACATGTTTTAATTGAAAAGGATGTTGCTAGAGCAAAAACATAAACAAAGTAAATAATACATGAAGTGAATGCCTAAAGGAGTGGTGATATTTACAGCATGTGGAATGAACTGGTTACTGATAACACTGAAGAGAGAACTAGAATACACTTATTCAAAAAATGAAATAGGGAAGCATTGTCTTTATCACTATGCGTTTCCTGCAGAGTTTAGGGTCATGCCTGCAGCACAAGTATTAGTTATAATTTTTGTACAGATTCCACAGGTTGTAAAGGACAGACATGACTTACCCATAATCTGTGCTGTGTTTTTACATAAATATATTTTACATCTATCCCTATATCAAGAGTATAAGGTTATTTGGTTGCAGTATTTGCCGTCTCGCCGACGTAACCCTTTAGACTTTACCCGTTTGACCAAAATAATTTCAGTCTCACTTAATTCTTTTTTCTACACCCAAAAACGTAACTAAATCAAAAAGTCAAAGTCACAATTGTGAGAGCCTCAGTTTCCTTCTCTTTGGTGGCACCAATGGCAGTAAGCTGTAATTGACACTTCGCTAAGCCCCGCCCCTTTGTGATGGTCTGTCAAGCTGTCAGAGTTGGCATAGAGCCCATACTGTCCTTACTAATTTTTGGAAAAACGAAAAAGGGTTTCCAGAGAGAAGCAGACAGAAGGGTCTACAATATGCGTTTGAAGGACATGCCCACGATAGAAGCTACAGCCTACAGATCACAGCGTAAAAGTGAACCACCATATCACCGGGTGATCCACAGAAGAGTTATTTTAAGGAGCAAAAATTACTATGAGAGAAACACGCTTTCTATAAAGCAGGGTAGGTCTTTTTTCCACACACAGCAAAAGTAGCATGTGTATACAGCCAGTGTACCTTCAGTAACTAGCATAGCATAGACATGCTAACATACTTTTGGTGTATTACACTTCACTGGTATCTCCTACCAACCTCTCCGGGTAACCAGTATCATAATTACATGTCCCCCAGGCACAACGGTAAGCCATGATTAACTTGAAATCCACAGTGCCAGCCTGAAAATGAAGAAAGTCTTAAATGATTGTACGGAAGTCTACAAAGCACAGCTGCAAAGTTGTTGGACCCTGGTCGGAGGTGGCTGCTGCTATGCTACGATTGACCAGTCTGTGTTTGAGGGCGGGACTTAATGAAGGGTCAAGCAGTTGCGTTTTTGGATCTCATGTCCAAGAGATCAGAATAATGTTGCCTGTGTAATGTCAGCCATAATGCTAGGAGAGACTGGAAGAAAAAACAGTATGCCGCTTCACACATAGCGAGTTGATGAGTCAGTTAGTTGAGCTACCTCCGCCAAATTCTGCTGGGTGATGCAAAATGCATCGCTAATTGTGCTTGTCTTGTGATTTTTCCTGAGAATGTCGCCACAGACACCCAGTTTGTAGTACTGCAAGTGAAAGGGCTTTCATCAGAGGCTCAGTAACCACTGTGTTACCTCATTCAGTCATAGATAGTGACTTAAGAGACATTTAAATAAAGATCTTGGAGATTATTACTTTAAGTTGTTATGGCTAACATGTTCTCAAATGGCTGCCACTTTCCACATGTAGCAGACATGGAGCTACCTCATTAGCAGTCATGTTCCTTGCCACCTGGTGAATGTCAGTCTAATAATCACTCTGCCTCGTGCCCATGGGACATAGCTGCCTTTTAAGTTGCAACATGCTTCATTCTGTTCACAAGCTAGTCACCAACTTTGGTGCGGAGCAGGCAGCATACAAAGGGTTTATCAAAGCTATTGATGTTTGCTTGCTAATGGAAACAAGCTGTTTTTTAACTCTTGATAATTTAAAGAAGTACTTTTTACTGTCATCTGTCAGTGAAGGAATTCAGTCTGTACAAAAATCTGATATAAATTGAGTATTAGAGATAATTTTGTCCGAATAATGACTGTCTTATCAATATTGTGTGAAAAAGTACATTTTTTATTTTCTTTTGCTGTATATTTAGGAATGAGTTGCACTGCAGCAGCTGTGTTAGTGTCCAGGCAACTGCTAACATAAGCAGTATTTATTTTTACTTTAAAATGTAATGTAATCTCTCCGTAGTAAAGTCCCCAGGTGAACCTTCCCATCATTTACACCCCCTTCCTCTCACATTCACACTCATACATGCAGTCACATCAGCACACAAACGTATTATGCTCTCATTTGCACCTACTTTGTAGTCGCTAACAGTTTTTGGCAGTGCTTCTGAGAGACTTGGGGATTCTCTGCTCTCCTGGTCTCACCCCTCTTTTCTTAAAATGTTTCTCAATAGCTCAGTCATCTCCTCTGAAATGCCTTTGGATACATTTAATATTGAAAAGAGCTGGAGATGAAACAGCCCTACAAACATCATGGTGACTTCAAAGTCCCTTTTGTGACTGGGCTTCTCTCTGTGTTAAAGTTGCGCTGACGTCCCAGTTACTGAGTGGAGATTTTCACCTCTTTTTTAGTTTCTGATTAAACAGGAGGACAGTTAGTGCTTTCTGACCTTGGGAAAACTCTGTGGATACCACAAATTGATATTAATGCAGTTGAAGCGCAGGCTACAGGGATTATATTGGTATTTGCAGCGCTCCGTTTTATCGTTGGCTGTGGATTCTTCAAGGAGAGGTTTGGGTCAAATTCATTTCAGCGCCACTTGATATGGGAAATCAAGTTAAACGGGAGATTCAAACTGAAACAAGTCAGCGCATTAAACCTTTCTGTTTTATTTCAGGGCCAGTTCAAGTTCATCTGTGGAATTTATTGGTTTGCAAATGAATTTGACCTCAAGTCTGATCCGTATCAGCACACGGCAGCGAGAAGGCATCATGTACTGCAGGAATGTACGACACACACATAAACATGGACCATTCCAATCTACCATTACCATTTACCACTAATGGGGGTCATTAGAGTGGGTGTGGCTGTTCACCTTAACCAGCCAGTAGAGGACAAGTGCTGCTGGATTGATGGACAGATAGCAAAGGGGCGGAATGGTTGTTATGGAGACAGTGTTTGATATGAAGGACACTGGATCAGACTAATCACGCCCATTCTGAATGACTGTACATGCATGTATATGTGAGAGAGGGGGGGGAGGGTGGGAGCAGTAGCAGTGGAACAAAGAAAGTGGACTCAAATAGAGAGATTTTATTGTGTGTCTACTTAAGCACCATCTGAAATGACAGTCTAAATGCAGAATCTGCATCACAGCACAAAGCGCCACAACCCACATTAGCTGTTTTGCTAATGTCTGTTGTCTTTGCACTTTGGCTCGCTGAACAGGGGAAAGTGCCTGCTAATGTCAGTTTTCTGGCAAGACCTCTGATGATCTAGTCAGCTGTAGCAGAGACTTAAAGGAGCATTTCACATATTTTTCCCCTCTTTCAATAAAAAACAATTAACTTTATTACACTGATAGATTTTTTGGCCTCTTTGAGACAACACAGCAAGCTGTAAAGACATTAATAACATATACTGTCTCCTTAAAAGTAAAATAATTAAAGAAATAGGATGAACTTGTTTGTCTGTTTACACATAAAGCAGACACAGAGCAGCATTATCACTCATTTGAAGTAGGGATGCTAATTAAGAATACAGCTGAGCATGACGAGAGTGTATTGTTTTGCTCAGCGCCTCCTTGCCCCATAGTTGCTCCCTCTCTCTCGCTCCATGCCAGCGAGGTTTAGAGTCCGCCCGCCCCTTACACACTCAGTGACAGGGCTAAGTGTTAGCATCACATGGCTAACGTCACCAAACTATAGTAGGCTCTGTCATAAAACTGTCCACCTCTGCCTCTGGGTCATCAGCTTGTTGAGGGGCTCTGTAGTCATTTCCCAAGAGCAACATCATGGCATTATCTTGGCGGTGGTATATGACTCCAGCCTGGGCAGATTCCATCATCACCTCCCATAGCACCACCTGCTAACAGCTCTAATATGTTCACCAGCTAGTTAGTAACATTGTTTGTGTTCGATGCTGGACGTATAGCGTATGGTGGCTTCATTAGACCCCCTTTTTTGGGGGGGCTGAAAACAGCTTCCCTTTATTGTTGAAAACCACTCTGAACAAGGTGAGACTGAAATAACAGTAAAACTGTGGAACATAAAAACAAAACAATGAGCTTAAAGAGCTAAAATGTTCTCTGGACTTGTTGGGTAAGTTTAGTTAGACGAAAAAACTCAATTGTGGCCTTTTACAAGAGCTGCAACAATAAATCGATTAGTTGTCAATTCCTAAATTAATCCCTGGATAAGCTGATAATGGATTAATCAGTTTGAGTATTTCTTCAAGGAAAAAAAAAAGTCAAAATTCTCTGATTCCAGCTTCATAAATGTGAATATTTTCTGGTTTCTTTAGTCCTCTGTGACAGTAAATTGAATATCTATAGTTTCAGCCCTAGTTCAGTTTGACACATTGCTCATATATAATTATTGATTATTGCAGCTTTAAAGATTAAAATTCATCTTCACTCTTTTAGAGTCATGTTTTGGCCCATCTGGCAAATGTAAGCTCCAGCAAAGCATAAATCCAGCTTTTAAGCCCCGATACTGATGCCTGGGCTTTGGGTATTAGTCGATAAGTGTTGGTAGCGAATACATTGAAACTTTGTTTTCCCAGCAGTGCTGTGGTGAAGGTGTAGTTTGGTTTAGGCATAAAAATCACTTGGTTACCATTAGGAAAAGATCACGTTAGGCCTAAAACACCCACGTTTGGTGGCACAAAAGCTCCTGGAAAACGCAGCGATGTCTCGTTGAAAAACCCCCAGGTTCAGTGCCACAAACATATGTGGAAATGCTCTGAAGGGTGTTTTGAACAGTGGTCGGCAGCTCTGAAGGCATCTTGCCTAGGTGACACACCATCCACCATCCCCTTCACCTCCCAGCAAAAAATGTAAGCTTAAATACGGCGTCACTTTAGAAACGTTGATATATGTATGAAATATCCAAATGTTACATATTCATGATTTTCAGAAAAATACAATGCGAACATTTTCCTCTCCGTACTATCCTGATATCCCATATCAGTATTGGATCGGTGCCTCCTTAGAAGCCCACTGTTGACTTTATATTAGCTCTATTTTGGGCTCCACCAACTCTTAGGTGAAATATGTGGCTCTTTTAGCTGCTCAGTGCGCCACTTTCTTCTCCAGGTAGTCCCTAACTTTTTGTTCTTTCTGTTTATGTGTTTTATGCTATGCTGGTTGTATACAGTGGGGGTATTAAAGCTTTTTCACTGAGAACCAGCGGCCTGCTGGGTATGGAAGCAGCACTGATGAAAGCAGTGAGACTGAACCAAAACAGTGAAGGGGTGACTAATTGTGATTTCAGCTGGATTTTGATTATTAAACTGTTTTCATTGCAAGGTCTGGCATTACGTGTTCATCCAAATGCATCCAATCAGAACAAGGCTGGCTTTTGATTGAAAGCAGTGTCTCAAGTGCATGCATGTTCAGAGCCACTTAGCAGTGGATCTTAGGCATCTTTATGGGACCAGTCTGTAGCAAAGAGCTCATTCACCTTGCTTAGTCCTCTGACTGCAGTCACACTGTCCCTAATAACACATCATTACCATCAAACATACACGCAGTCCTCATTGAACGTGGCATGCCAGCATAGACGCTTAGAAGTGTGACCAGAATATAGAAGTGGAAGGAAGAGAGGGAAGGAGGTCGATAGTGGAAATGATAAGATTAAGCACGGTTTGTTGAAGCTCACTTGGGAGATAAATACTACAGAAACTCTCGTAAGAGTCACATAAACTGATGCTTTGTGGATTGTGGAGGCACACAAACCAATATGACAGAATTTAATGTAAAAGCTCTTTTATCAGGATGCTTTTTTATTTGGTTTCGGGCAGCACAATGAATCAGAAGAAAGATAGAAGCCAGTTGATGGAGACGAAGGTAGAGTAGGGCTGGGTTTGTACAAAGATGAATGGGGGCGCGGTACTAGATAGATAGCAGAAATGAAGAGATAAAGCATGATGTCATGCAGTGTGTATTAAGGAAACAGCAGCTGATAAGAGCAGCTGAAATTAATTTGGCCCAACTATTCCACAGAGGGAGGAAACAAAATATTTGAAAAGAAATATTGACAATATCCATATTTTGTTCAAAGGTGGAACCTCTAATCCACCTCATAAAGGACTTTATTATTCCAGAAGAGAAATCCTTAAGAAGTCACTGCTGCTTCACATCTGCAAAAAAAAGATAAATGCAACAGCTTGTAGAGAAACCAAAACGAATTTGAATTATGGACTAAAAGTGAGAAAAGATGGTGTGAATAGTAAGTAAGGGAGAGGCAACAAAATAATGAGAAAAGAGGACAACTTCTTTGATAGCGGAGCAATGGGGGGATGGCAAACAAATGAGAGAGAGGAGAGGCGAGGGATGATCACTGGCATGAAAGGAAGCACAGACAAAGAGCAAGAGATACAGTAGGCCGAGCGTGATTTGTAGTACTCTTCTAAGCCTGTTGGTGCAGATAATGGCCCTCACTACCATCACTGAATATCAATTTTTGCTCCATCTTTAGTCTTGCCTCAACCCCCTGCTGCTATGCATGAATTTTAATTCCTGCGCTCACAGTGTTTGTGACCCACTGCGGCGACGTTTTTAAGTGCTGTGGTCGAAGCATAACAAGCTAACCACAGGCCATGGCAATTTTTATCAACATTGCGGATGTTAAACACCTTTCGCCACCAGCAAAATAGATTCATGGTGTTCGTACCGGCTGTGCATACTGAGTATTTGCAGAATTTATCATACATATGCAAGACAGAATAAGTGTGTTTACTCTTACAGTACAAAGTAAACTGTGTGTGCTGTAGGAGGAAAAGCTGAGCCTGGAAAGTCATTGTTTCTGTTGTTTCACTCCCATTTATCTTTGCTCAAATAATATTGATGTATCCATGTGATATTCGTCCCCTAATCCATCAGGTGCACACGGAGATGACAGATATGGGACAAACATAATGTTAAGACAGAACAGGAAACAGGGCAGGATAGGTTTGGAGATAGGAAGAACAAACATTAAGGAACTCTATTTCTTTCTATCAGGATCCCAACAGGGAGCAATTAGTCATGCCTTCGAGTCCTCCTCCCAGTCTTCCCTGCGCTGACTCTGCGAGTCATTACTCTGCTGTGAAGTTGTAGCATGGTAACTCTAACGCCGGCTTTGCTCTGTGCTCTATTAATCAGCCTGGGAGCTGATCTATGAACTGCACTCTTCTATCCAAGGCCTCAGCGTACAGGTCGGTGAGGAGAATGTGGAAGGAATAAGTTTAGCCACAGGATGAACCCAATCAGATGCTGCCGCCTCAGGTTTCAGTGCAGGGACGGACCGGTGGAGCCCTGGAGACAGGGTTAGACTAATAAGCCTGCAGCAGCATTACTCACTTTAAGGGCCCTTCTTAGTCCAAAGTGTGTTGACATTTTAAACTTTCATTCATCAAGGTAAAGTTTAGGGAACCTGCTGGGGGAAGTTACACAAACACACACAAAGAAGGGAGTGATGTGGCATTCAACAGCATGAATTTATAGACCATGTGGTTGGTTTAGCAGTCTGTGTGCACATGGATTGATACATTTAGGTGAAAAATAATTGAGAAGAACAGAATAAAGATGCATTAATGAAAGCAGGCTTTTAATATGGGCCTTTGATCTGCAGAAAAAAAGGTTTTGGTGGGTTTGTTAGTTTTAAGTTTATGTTTCAACCCACTAAATAAATGCTCTAATTTTCATTTTATTATTAATTTATTTTTATTTGAGTCTCCTTTAAACAAAGTCATAGACATAAAACATAACAGTTACAGGCGATAAAAATCACAATCACAGCATGAATATACAAAAAAATGTTGCCATGTCGTGGATCACTGATTAATAATCAGTGTCAGAAAAACAGAGATGACGATGCCATATGCCGTGTGTCCAGCATGTTGCAATGCTGAGTGTCGTTTAGCCACATATGACAAGTCCTAATGTCCTGTTGGATGTGAGGATAAAGTGTAGGCGAGGCACATATTGTTGAGTTGTAATTTGTGCTTTAACAATCATAGAAGTATTGTGCAGTGGTTAACAAACTGTATTTGTAGACTGTTAAAGAAGAACTGCACCCAGTCTAATTATCTGGCTTGTCAAGTTAACTGTAGAAAACATGCTTTTTTTCATAACCAGTCTATCTGGGATGTTTCCGGACAATATAGCAACATGCTATATTACAGTTAGGTGTGGTCACAGTTAAGGCCCATTTATGCTCCCTTTACGTACGAAAATGTATACGTCCGTTCCAGACGATGTTACATCACTGCCCACATACTTCCATGCGCCCTTTACGTTGGCATGGATGTTAACCAATATATCCACCAGGAGGCAGCCCAGCGTCAAAAGTTTATGACAACAACAAACTCAAAAACAAACATGGCGACTGTGGAGGAGATATTGATAATGTACCTTTTGCATAAAAGACAAAAACAGAGGCAGCGTTGTAGGAGGCGGTGGTCGGTGAGGCCATTAAATACATCGCGACTGGAGGATGGAGAATTCTTTTCTCTAGTACTGCCGATGAGAGAAATTGAATTGTTATTTCTTCTTCGTGTCTCACTAGAGCTACGTATCGGGTAGTGACAGCAACACTGCCCCCACGGTTCCCGGTGGTACTGCTCAGTTTGGCCCGTATCCGTAAGCTTTATGGAAACGTGCAGAAATACGGACGAAATGAACGCAGAGCATGGACTGAAGGCTCCGTCCGTATCCGGATCCGTATTTAACATTGAGCATAAATGGGCCTTTAGACTACACCTGACCACTCCCAGCTGTGATGTTGGGTGTGGTCAGAGGTTCAAGACACATGTCTTTCGGCCAAAATGAAGCAGTGCCATAAACTGCAGTTCCTCTAATGCCCACTAGGCTGGCTCCACAACAGAGTCAATCCCCATAGACCCCCATGTTAAAATGTTTACATTTTATTAAGGCTTAAAGTTGCGCATAATTAAGAGTATGGCTTCATTGAGTGATAGACTGTCTGCTGATAGTGTCCTTGGCCTCTCAGTCAGATCTCTGATTAAATATGGTCACTTCTCTCTCCAAAGATCCAAGATGGTGACGGCCAAAATGCCAGACTTGAGGCTTCAAAACAGAAATCTAAAAACCAGTCCGTTATTTTAATGCAGTCCATCTTTTAGGGCTGAACCGAATGCTTTGAAGTTTCAGTCACTGCCATTGTTATCAACGTCCAAATGAGTATTCGAATGCTTTGATTTTTGTTATCTTTTTTTTTTTTCACCACTAAAATGGTGGAGGAAACTGAAAGGACGTCACAAGTGTCAGACACAAATGAGGCCAGTGTTCTAAGTGCAGTCATCGACCCCCGCTTTAAGCATTACGTTAGCAGTCTGACGAAGAAAAGGAACAGGTAAGATGAATTGCGGACAGTTATCCATGGCTTCAGATTGTAGTGAAGCTTTTACTTTGCATCTAGTTATGAGCCCTGACATGCAGCGCTCCAAGTTATTAACACCTTACAGAAACATTGCTTGTAATAGTCCACCTTCCACCTTCTCTTCCCTGTCTCTTTCACCCTCTTTGACAAACATGCATGCATGCAGTGTTAAGTTCTACTAAAGTTGGCTCTGGTGCAGGTGGTTGAATAATGAGTCCTGTTGCGTCGTGTCAAACCTACACAGGTTTGCAGATAATTATCACTGATGCTTCAAAGCCCCTAAAATGGTAGTCAGGACAGCCCCACTATGCTTTTTCACCAGAGTGACCTGTGCAGCCAAAATCTAGTGTGGAGTTACTCTTTAAGGTAACCTGTGTAAGTTTACATTTAGTGTTTCTTACCAAAATGCATTGCATGTATTGTTACAGACTTTATTTACTCCTTCCTGAATCATGTGCAGAGCTGATACTTTACAGTATTTTAAACTTACATCCATGTTTGCGAGCGAGCAGTCATCTTCTTTTTCTTGCCTTTTTTTGGCACATTGTTGTTTCTTGGCTCTTTTCCGCCACCAGGCTTCGATCAGTCGAGTAGTCTGAAACTGGCAAACTTGTGTGTTCACACAGTTCAGTTTATTATTCCAAGAGCACATATTGCTACACCATTGCATGGTTGAGCACCATGTGCACAGATTTACACATGAAAACTTTACTAATTGTCCTTGTGTTACATTTTGTTTGAGGTTTTCCAGCTTTTTTTGTACATATTTTTAATAAGTGGAGAGCCACACATTAAAATCTGGGAGATGCCTTGTATATAACCACAGTCTTTAGGATCAGCTTAGAGACGTTGGTCAAAGGCTCCTTGACAGGTAGATCTGAGTGTCACATACCGTCCACCCACTCATTTTCCTAGAGGATTCAAGACTGTAAAATTCTGGTTAATAGAATTTTAATTCCAGCATTTGTCTTTCATGTGAAATATGTGAGTTACTTGATAGGTTTTGACCAGTTAATAGACTGGGCCAGTTCAAAGCCCTCTCATTAGAATATAAATGTCTGTTAAATAATTGCATGATAATGCAGCAGCTTAGGTTAGCAGGTCTGGAGTCTCAAAAGTAAAGCCACCAGAACAGAGATTTTTCTGGTGAATGTTCTCCTGCATACTGCAGAGAAAATGAGACGACAGCTATCTCACTCCTACCTAGAATTAAAATGTCACAGCATTGGAGCAAAATGTCCTTTTCGAGGGCACCGTGGTCCCCAGAGTCCACTTCTGGACAGAAGAGAAGCAGAGAGTGGAAAAAGCAGATGTCTGCTATCTACCTGCGTTATATTCTTCGTCTCATGGATGTTTATCACTGTTATTAGTTTGACAGGAAGGACATGCAGAGGGACTGACAGGTGTAATCCTTCAATCCTACACCAGAGTGTGTATGTGCTGTGTGTGTGTGTGGAGATGGTTCTGAGACTGCCTCCAGGCTGGTCACACAGTCCCTCTCCTCCCTCTATATCTTTACCATCATTGTGGTGATTACCTTGCTTTACTTTTCACTTCTGTCAGAATCCATATTTCTGATGGTATTTCTGGCTGAGTTGGCCTTTCTCTATGCTGCAGCTGTCTTCACACACACATGCACGCACGCACGCACGCGCACACACACACACACACACACACACACAGCCTTTTTCCTCCCTGCAAAGCACCTTTCCTCCAATTATCTGTCTGCATGAAGACTCTTCTTGTTCCAACTCTCTGGAGGGGGCTTGACTGATAGGTCTCTTAATGTTTCCCATTGGATTAATTAAAGGTGAAACTGTGTATGATACCCATGCATGCTTCTGGGTGTGTTTGTGTGTGTCTTAAATAAGAATATCAAACTCCTTTTTCTACTGATGCTTCACTGCTTTCCTGTATTTTCTTAGGCTACGTTCAAACTGCAGGCAAATTAGATTTGTTTCGCAAATCAGATCTTCAAGACGGATTGTCCACAGTTATTTGCAAGTGATCAAATTGGTCCTGTGTGTCCAGACGTCACTAACCTTTCCGCATGGGTTGCTGTGGTAACATGCAGGGATCACTAACTACGTAGCTACTCTGGTGACATAGCTTTTAAACAAGGAAGGATGAGAGATGGGGGTCCATCTTTTTGCCCTCCAAACAGTCGAGCAGTCAAATCAAGATGCAGAACTCCGCTGTTGCACCAGACAAACTTAGCAACAGTGATACTGGCATCCATGGAGCATGGATTCTGCTTAACACCTTGATCACTCTGAATTTCACGTCGTTATTGTGCGTCATGTTGCAAGCATAGACTGTATATAAAAATGGACGACATGTCTCCAATGACCGCTACTTTTTAAAAAAAAATGGAGCTAAAATATCCTGACTATGTCCGCTGCCATCTTGCGCTGGTGACGTCATTTGGAGCCAGAGTCTGCACAGTAGCAAACTTCACGATATTGAGGTCCCGCCCAAATATCCATCTGACCAATCACAAGCTGCACCACTGATGGCGGAGCACACCAATTAGTATACACAGCTGTCAATCATGACATCAGTCTCCATTTTTATAGCATCAAATAACTATTTAAAATCAAAGTAATCAGAAAAGCGAACACTTGAATGTACAGCGTCATGTTTAAGAACTACCCAAAATGACAGAAACCATCTTCTTAAGTTTGTCTCATGTTCCATCCATTAACATGGAGGGGGCGGGCTTTATGACCCATACTGCAGCCAACTGTCAGGGGGCGGTTGAGATGTATGGCTTTATTTTTGAGGAGTTGTCATGTCGTCCATCATTTTTATACAGTCTATGGTTGTAAGTGATGCAGAAGACGCTTTGAAATCCGATTTGAGGGCTCAGAGCAGAAGTCATATCTGGAATCCAACTGCAGTCACATTTGAAACCACCTCCAAATGTGGTTTGGATCCAGTATGCAAAATTTCACGTGTTTTTTTGCCGTCTTATAGACTTTATTAAACCAATACAGATACAATCTGGGCATGCAAGAAACACAAATTTCGGCTGATAGTCTGAACAAGGCCCCAGTCATGTCCTTTAGGTTATTTTTACTCACAGATTGCTGTTTTTAATGCCTTATTGATTGACATAAACAAACAAGACTTTATGCTAAAGCCTGTTTGGTAGTTAGAGTTTCAATAGTGCCAATATCCTCTTAATGCCAGTGTAGTATTGAGTGTGTCAGGCATTCTCAAACCTATTGCTCAGAGGTCCGCAACTGATTTTAATCCAAGGTCAGAGGTCTGGAACGATTGGCAATAATGAAGAAACATTTAATGAACTCACTTAAAACTTTGAAGCAGCATACATTCAAGTTCAAGACCGTCAAGATAGACAAAAAACACTGAGCCCAGTGAGAGAAATGACACTGCCCGCAATCTCTTGACTGAACCTTGGTCTAATTAATCACAGTGTATTAATGACGCATCTGTTGTGATTGGGCCAGCATGAAACTGAGGCAGACTCGGCTCAGACAGTTATTTTTTCTGACTCAGACACATTCTTGAAACTACATTGGGTACAAGAAAAAAGGAGACACATTCTGTATCTGCGATTGAGGAGCTGATGGTGATTCTCCAGTGTGACGTTAATGTGTGAACACAGCAGCAACCACGCACACCACTTTCCAGTAGGCAACTTTGCCATGATATGATGTCAACGATGCTGTTCAGCCGGTATGCTAAACTCCAGACTTTCAGAAGCACTAGTGAATGTAATTGCACTACATTATACAAACTCCTACAAAATCCTGTGTGGATTTAGTGGAGGCTTTCTCACATATTGCTTTTTCTAGCTCCCATTTCTTCTTTAATTCTACATGCTGGCACTTTGACCACCTGAGTACAACCATCTGGTTTTCATGTCCGCAAGGAATTTTGAGAAGAGTTGGGAATGAGATAGCGGTGTGCTGGTTTCTCTGGGTCTTTTTATTCATAATTTGCTCACAGTTTTTCAAGTTTGATGAATGTATTCTCTCCTTTGGCAGTCGAGCAGTAAACAAATACTCACCTGGAGAACCTTTGGATAGGACAAATGGAGCCAACTGTCAAAACAAATTGCAGTAAAAGCCGGGCAGTTTTATTGCTATCATCCAAATATCAGACAAGACCCAACTATGATGTAACAGTAATTCAAATGTAAAAGCCATGGTGACTTGTTCAATACCAAACACACTCACAGATAACCTTTTGCAAACCATAATTGTTTTCCCAGTGTTCCACACAGCCTATGGTTTGTATTAATATCTGTACAGAATGAAAACTGTCACCCCACTATTCGGATTTGCATGTCTTGTGTAATTCATCATGCATTTTAATCAGTTACATTATTGCAGGAGGTTATGCGGCGCATACTTTCCAAATCAATTTGCATATAAAGGATTGCCATGTAATGATAATTGAACTTCAAAAATCAGTTTAATGCATGCTGGATGTTTAGCGCGATTGATTACACACCTCGAGCGAGCCTTAAGAGTCTGTGACTTGATTTTCACACAGTATGGAAATAAATGGAAAACAGTGGCCGCAGAGAAAAGTAGGACACACATCTTAACTGGTGAGACTGCATTCAAAAATGGTCGTGAATGTAGTGAAGGAGAAAAAACCTACAAACACGTTGGTCCTTTTTAGAGTAGCTGGTGTAAATAAAAGGGCTGCTGATAGTACAAACCTTTACTACAGGAGAACAGAACAGAAATAAAAAGCAAAGACCTTCAACCTTGAAATGCCAAATGCTAACTGATCCTGTTGGTGTTCTGTATTAGTGTGGACATTAGTGCCAAGTGCTGCTGTTGTATTGTTTTTTCTTCACCAGATAACTGTCTGTAAATGCCTCCTGTGTGGAGCCATGCTGGACACTTCTGTGTTCTCTGACATTGTTTGCTCAGGGTGGAAACATGTGGCGTAGATCTTAACCTTAGCTGTTGTCCTTTACCCTGCAGGGCAGCAATGTGGTGGAAGATCAGGACCTGCTGGAGATTGGGATCCTCAACTCGGCCCACAGACAACGCCTCCTGCAGGCCATACGGCTGCTGCCCAGGGTCAGTACTACAGCTTATCAAACACTCCAGCAAGAGCACCTCTGACATTAACTAAACCTAAGCTTCCTATTCTGCGTTTCAGTCATGTGCAAGTAACATAAATAAATCCAATTATAAAGTACTTGTTTTGAGCTTCCATTTCCAAACGAGAGCTGATGTTCACTTGTAGCTGCAGCCAATCTGTTAAGTATAATATTCAGCAAGTCTCCTGCTCCATCTGTGTTTCTGTGTGATATAACTCTCTCTCTGTGGGTGGTTAGGTTTCCTTATGCATGTTCTGTAGAATACTTAAACAAGGCACCAAGGAGTTAGGGGGTTCAGGAAAAGATGCACTAAGCCAGCTGTTCTAGAGGTTTTTTCAATGATGTACCCCATTTGAAATGTTTAGTTTTTTTTTTCACCCTGACCAGTGCAAACATTTTTGGTAGAAACACACAGTGAACAAATGTGAGCAAGATAACGTTACCTGTCACAGTTTCCAAACTACATCAGATTAAAGGAACAGTGTGTGGGATTCAAAGGATTTAGTGCCATCTAGTGGTGAGGATTGCAGATTGCAACCAGCTGAAACTTCTCCTGGTAAGACTTCCTTTAAATTTTTATTGTTCAGGAGGTTTTTACCAGGAGCTGTATTACCTGCAGAGGTCTCTTTGGGTGCTTTCACACCTGCCCTGTTTGGTTCAGTTCAATTGAATTCAAGTTTGTTTGCCCCCTAAGTGTTGTTCATTTGGGCAGGTGTGAACACAGCAATTGCAACATGCGAAAGCAGCAACCAGACCAACACCTTCTTTAAGAGGTGGTCTTGGTCCGGTTACAAATGAACTCTGGTGCGGTTTGAACGTGTTCCGACCTCAACCTGAACCAACTGCAGTCACATGACACATTGTTTGGGTTAAACATGAGCATGTTACAGTCCTGGAGGATTATTAATGTGCACCTCCTCCTGTACTGCCTTAATATGCACGTTCAGCACATCCAATGCATCAAAACATTGTTTTCTAGTTGGAGCCGCGCCTCGTTTTCAAACTGTATGGTTTGACTAAAATGAACAATGACAGCAATATAGTCCACGATGAGCAGCGCTAAAATCAACCTGCGTAGTTGTCCCTCCATTGTGACATTAGAAAGTGTCACATTTATCTTGCAAGTGTACTCTTCTTCAACGTGTTGTTTACTTCCTGGATTTTTCCTGCATGGAAATTCTGACCAATCCAGAGCAGCTTTCTCGTCCAGGCATCATATTATAATGTATTCCATTTCTGCAAATATATCCCCCTAAATCCTACACACTGGACCTTTAATTGATGCAAGAAAACTGCTCACCCTTTGCTGAGACTAAATCCACATCATCCTGCCTCTGTAAAATTCACAGACAGATAAAAGCAGACACACTTTTATCTTTTATTTGTTACAGAGCAAAAGGTCAACAGTTGTTCAGAAATGTACCAATGCCTATTGAAATAGGACAGCAAATACTTACAGACTTATAGGGAACGTTTGATGCTATATGTTATCAAGGTCAAATACTTTTGTCTGTGTGAAAGAGAGAGAAAAAGAAAGTAAGATCAAAGTTGTGGAAAGAGAGTGAGAGCAAGAAAAAGGAGTCCGAAAGAAAAGCAACTCTGAGCTCAGAGATAAGCAGGTTTCATACAGACACCCAGAAAACCTTGATCTCTAGTCAGCACTTTCCTCTTCTCACTACCCTTAAACTTTCTCCTAACACTGTAACAAAAAAAAGAAACCTTTAGCTTTCACCTGCCCTCACACATACACAAACACATGCTCAGCTTAAGGTGGAGGACTTGTTTGAAGCACCATAAACTCTCTGAAGCTGTTTTGACTGTCAAAATGAAAGTGAATGAATTATGAATTACATGCTACACTGACAAAGTCTCTGACTAAAGGCAGTAACCCCCCGCTGTTGGCGTCCTACTCTACCCTTTCTCAAAACGTATACTTGTGTTTACTTGTTTGCACTGCAAGTACAAGAAGTGCATGATTTTAATCCAGTATGTTTTATCCAGAGAAACTCAGAGCTCAGTATCTGTTGCTTCCTCCTGTACGCAGCTGCACTGGGGGAAGTCTTTAACATAGAATAAATCTTTAATGATCCTCATGCAGAAATTAGGCTGCTGCAGCAGAATCAAGACAGAGTACGAAAAATAATCAGTGTAAATAAATTCCAAACAGCTGTCAGGTTATATAAGAAAAAATAAGTATGTAGGCTGTGATGTATTAGCATTTGCACACAGTGTGCAAGCTGTTCTGTGCTACAAAGCTCCAGGTCAAAGGTAGTGTACCATATGGGCAATCCAACATTTCCTCACAGTATCTCCTGTATTTATGAGAACAAGGAGCAAAACAAATTATGTCATGAAACCCTCAAGCAACTGAGATATTCAGAAACACGCTCAGCAATCGAGGACATGTTTCAAAGTCTTATATGAACTGCAGAAAAGCAATATAAAGTTGAAAACACTGAACATGAAAGATCCCTTCTCTGTCTGTACCAAAGGTGCGACCCGTCGGTTACGATGGCAACAACCCCACGTCGGTGGCAGAGTGGCTGGAGTCGTTGGAGCTCGGCGACTACACCAAGTCTTTCCTCATCAACGGTTACACCTCCATGGAGCTGGTCAAGAAGATCTGGGAGATCGAGCTCATCAATGTAAGTCACACAGTTTATTTTCACTTCCTACTTCTACATACAGTCCCATGAAAAGACCAAAGTATTGTCTGTGTATCCAAATCCTGAAATATCTTCCCTGATTCACAAACCCAGTAGTTGTCAAAAAACTGTTAAACACTGTAGTTTATTTTGAGTTGATCCCACACACACTGTCCTGGTGCTGTAAATACACCAGTGCACCAAATATGTATCACTCCACAGCTGGAAATAGTTCTCAACAATTGCTAAGTACTAACTCCAGTGCCTGGCTGTTGAGGAAATTACCGAGCCTTATTATTTTAAATGAATCTTAATTTGTTACTCAACTCAACTTTATTTATATAGCACCTTTTAAACATGCAGCCCAAAATAAGACAATTTCATGTATATAAAGGAGCACTCCACCAAAGTTTTACACATGACGTTCAGTATACTTCCGTTCCTAAAGTCTGAGAAAACACCCCTGATGATGGTTCAAGCTTTGTCTGGAGCTTTCAACCACATCTCACAGTCTTCATCAGCTGTCGGATCTTGCTCAGTTACTGAATGTTATGCCCAAGGGGGTTGGAGTTTTAGGACCAGGGCCTGAAAGAGACGTACACTCCTTCCATGCAAAAGTTGTGACGTATAAAAACAGATTTGTTAGTATGGATCCTACGCATTGTTTTATAAATGAGACCCCAGGGCAGGGATCTTCTAATGAAATATGCTGTTGGGTTGCAATGTGGGGAATGTAGGAAACCAGGATTTTTTTTTTTGTTTGTTTGTTGAGTTTGACTCATACCAGGGACTAAGGTGTCAGAATAATGGAAAAATTAGTTCCCATCTCGGAAAATTCACATCCCCTCAAATCGGAACATCAACTCGGAAAGTCAGCAAACATTTTGGTAAATGACTTGCCAAGTCAACGACATATTACACAGAAACATAGCAACGAAAGTAAATGTTGGTTTAATAGTAACAAACCTATTAATAAATCAGGTATAGCATATAAATGTTTTGCTCACATGTAATATGGTATAAGGTTGTAACAGATAGTTGCTTACTCTGAGTAGTAAAATAAAACACTTCTTCGTTACAGCATCTGTGTTGTTTCCACATTAAGTTTTTTTAACTTTTGAACACACTCAACACTCCAAAAAACAACTTCCCAACTCGAGAAATGGGACCATTCAAAGAGCAGATCTTGGCCCCTGCTGCTCCCTTTTTTTTTAATACGTCTCTCTCAAGTCCCCAACTTTCCGAAAGTAAAAACATTAAATAACTGTAGATGTTCATGTCTTCATGAGGAAGCAAAAGGCTCAGGGTTGCGTGCCACAGACAGGATAGGGAAATAGAAGAGTATTAAGAGATGGAATAACACATTGTTTTGGTCTTTTCATGAGATTTGTTCACAATAGGAAAAATATAACCAGCTTTATCCTTTAACAGATAAATCTCTTCTTAAAACAAGGTTTATCTGCAGACTGCACAGTCATGACAGATTTTTCACCAGCTTGCTGTGTGGAGCAACTTCTTTTTCCAATCAAATGATGCAATCTGGATACTAATGGAGTAATCCCTCTTGTCTTGACACACAGCATTATCTCTCTTTTTTTTTTTTTTTTAATAAATGTGTGTGTCGGGTCAATATTTCCCTCACAGACAAATACTAACGGCACCTTTAAGCAGTGGAAAACATGTTTTTAGCTTTAATGATGGGTACTAATGGATATAGTTTCAGCTGCGGCTTTGTGAAGCTGAATGCTTGTTGGTTTCAGTCCTCATCTCTCACCCTGGTGACAGAGTAAATTTGTCTCTCCTGCTCAATAAATCAGAGTGGAGCCCCATACATCAGCAGGCGCACAGGCTGTGTCCTTTGGCTTTTTATCTGAAACAAGGCTGAAGTCAATGTGAAAGTTCCCTCTGTGGGAAAGATACAGCGGCTGTACTGAGAGTGCAGAATGCCCATCAGGCATTTCTTCTCATTACTGTGCAATGCGTGCTAAGAATGAAAACAGGAAGGAGGTGCTGTTATATCATAACCTTACTGCATTTTCAGCTCATTCTCTATTTTACTTCATCATCACAGCTCTTTGTCTTTGTCTGTAGAAGTTTGTGTGGTTTAACATTTGCAGTAAAATAGAGTGAGCAGATAGTTTGCAGCTGCTTTCCCTTGATCGAACCCTCTCCCTCTGTAAATATCAGTAATGGCGGATGATAACGAGGTTTGACATTTGAGCTCCTATGTTGTCACAAGCAGTGCAGGTTTATGATTCAATTTTTACCAACATAAAATTTTCAGTAGAGACGGGATTTGCTGCAGCCTGATCTCATCGGAGTGATGTGCTCCTTTGATGCTCCGAGTGTAACGAAATCATGCTCGATTGCAGAGGGCGCCCGCCTGGCTGATTTCAATGAGAGAGAGAGAAAGAGAGGAGAGAGAAGGGGTGTTTTTCCTTCCCAGCGGAGGATAAAGTGATAAAGTGATGAGTGATCAGCTGGAGGAGGTGGAGAGGGAGTTATATAAGCATGTGGGATGCAAGATGTTTCACAGCGCTGGGGATACCGCCCACATGCTGCGCTTATGTGTGTGTGTGTGTGTGTGTGTGTGTGTGTGTATGGGTATGTGTTTCTGGATGCATATGTGAGACGGACAAAGTGTTAATACATGCCTTTGTGTTTCAATACATCACTTATCAAACACCAGCCAAACTATACATCAATCTTCTTTGTGTTATGTAAAACCTAGAGCCCTAAAGTCTAAATTATGTGCATATGATGCGTATTTAAACTGCATATTCCCTCAGTTTAGACCTGCATTTGCATGTGAACTGACACATTGTGTATGTGCGGATTCTGTCTATATGAAGTGAAGCTGCACTGCAGTGCAGAGTGACGCCACTAGAGGCTGCACAAGTACACGATAAGGCCAAATGTATATGTCCACATACTTTTGAGTACTGAGATTGTTTTAAGGGCTCGGCCCCTTTAGGCAAAGTGATGCATCCAAGTTTGTGGTGACATTTTAGTGAAGGCCTGTTCCCAAATCAACATGACTGTGCCCCTGTGGACGAGTTTACAAGTCCTTACATTTCAAAGCTGATACATTTCATAGTTTCATTAAATTAACCGACATTTAATTATAAACTCATGGGGCATTTTCCTGGACAGGACTTTATGTCTTGTTTTGTCCAAACAACATTTCCAAACCCAAAAATATAAAATGTACTTAAATGTAAGACCAAGAAAAGCAGCAAATCCTCACATTTAAGGACCAGGAGCCAGCTGCATAAAACACACAAGTTTTCTCCTCAAGTATGACACTTCAGACTTAATTTTTTTTAAGCTAAGGGACTTACTTAAGGGTGTTGCACAGAACCCCTTAGAAGGTTTCCTCGTTAAGTAAGGCATTTACTGCATTTACAGTTGTAACATACTACAGTTTCCATGATAACATCTGTTTGCTTGCACTCAAGCTTGTGATACCTTAAGTCTTTTGTGCAATGGTTTAACTAACTTTAAGGGATTCCTTAAGTATAAGACCAAGATAAGGAAAATATCTAAAATACTTAAGTGAATAGTTTAAGGAAGCCTAAAGGAAAAGACGTGTTTTGTGCAACTGATTTTATTTTAAGAAAGCCTTAACAAGGACTTCATGGAAAATCTTAACCTAAGTTGTTTTGTGAAATATGTGAAATTTCCAGGGCTTTTTTGCCTTAACAATGAATTACACATTTATTTGTATATCAGAATAGTTGCTGACTAATATTCTGTCCATCAAATAATTAGTTGACAAATCATTGTAGCTCGGAGTCATGAGAAACTCTTTATCTCTTTTTTTTAACAGGATAAAAACACAATGTAAATGTGCCAGATTTAGCCAAAAAGATCATTTGTATCTGCAGCCACTGGGCAGGTTGATGTTATGTTTGGTTTAAGTGGAGCATTGATTCCAGAGAAAATATCACAGGAGGAAAACAATTGCTTGTAAACACAACACAATTACAGCAGCACGAAATTTCCTGGTCATGTCCAGGAATCATCTTTGGAAATTATTAGGGAGGCATTGGACCCATAAAATAAAGTTACCCTCGACTGGCCTGCACAGATCCTTTACCTCAACCCCATCCAACACCTTTGGGATGAACTGAAGCGCAGACCAGGACGGGAAATTAGCACCAGCCACCAGCCAAATGTTGGTAAAACATTCATGTGGTTGGATTTGCTTCACTCACCAGCCAAAAAAAACAATGCTAATCTGTTAAATGGCTGGTAGATTTTGGATTCTATCAATCATAGAGGCAGGTGGACAGATAATTACCAACCCTGACGCAGACTGTGAACCACATGTGTGTGATGTTCAGGTGTCTACATACTTTTGTTCATGTAGTGGATTCATTTGAAGTGAGACTGCATGTGACAGAGTTTGTGTATGTGTGTGTGTCTGCTGTACACACTGTTCTCCTGACTGTGAGCCACTGCAGCAATATACTGTCACTGAAGTAGTCTCTGGGGTGATGAAGAGGTCACCGCTGTACCTGAGAGAGAGGTCTGTGTGTGTATGTGTGTTTGGAGAGAGATACTGTAGTGTGAGTGGAAAACAGAGTGATGTGGGGAAGGACATATAGATGTAAGAGAACCAAGGGGGGATTGAGAGAGAAAAGAGGACAATGAGGTTTTTTTTTTAAATAGAATTTGGCCGCAGCTTTCATGTAATCACCAGATAATCGCTATGGGCTACAGATGCTATGGTGTCCAGGGAGACAGAGGGAACATGTAGCATTGTTGGACCATTGTAATAGAGGGATACAAGAGTGGCTATAGGTGTGAGTGTGTGTGTGTGTGTGTGTGTCCTTTTGATTGGGCACATATGTGAAGTCCTGCTGCCGTGGGATTAGAAAAAACACCTTTTAGTCTTGCCTGTTAGACAGAGAGCAGGTGCAGGACTCATTGTCTGCAGTGTGTGTGTTTGTTTGTATGTATGTGTGTGTGTGTGTGTCAGGTTTTATGTAATCAGAGTAGACTGGCTTATCTAAGTTACACCTGGTCTTGGTGACCTATTACATCTGGTCCGAAGGAAAGATATTAGCACTCCCAGTTTATTACAACTTTGTTTATTCGTTTATTACCCTAACATACAAAACTATTTTTATGCCTCCGCCCCGTCGATGGCTGTGGCAGGAAGCGTTTTTTGGGGGGGGTTGTCCGTCTGTCCTTCCCATTCTCTTGAAGGTGACACCATTAAGAACACCTCAAGGGAAACTATATGAATTTGGCACAAACGTCCACTTGGATTTAATGACAAGCTGATTAGAATTTGGTGGTCAAAGGTCAAAGTCACTGTGACCTTGCATCTGTCTCATTCTTGAGGGGGCCTTGAGAGACTTTGCTCAAATTTGGCACAGATGTCCCCATTGACTCAAGAATGAACTGTCAAGAATTTGGTGGTTGAAGGTTAAAGGTCAAGGGCACTGTGACCTCACAAAACATGTTTTAGGCCATAACTCAATAATTTGTGCATTAATTATGACAGAATTTCACACAAATGACTGAAAGGCAAAACGACAAAGTGATGACATTTTACATCCAAAAGGTCAAAGGTCAGTTTCACTGTGACATCACAACGTTCTGCAGAAACACTTTTGACCGTTATTCAGCATCATAACTCAGGAACAGAGGGGGAGACATTTGGGCATATGCTGAATTGGTGACTCTAATCTTGGGTGTCCACCATGAAACTGTACTGATTGTATAGATCTTCTGTGCTGCACGTTTTCACAGACATGGATGTAAAGTGTAAATGCAACTGTAAGGTGTGCGGAGGCATACAACCGCAAGGTGGTAGTTCTCGTTTCGACCATCATTTTCAATAGTTAGGGTAACGTCTAATCTTTATCTTCCTGAACATTGTAAAAGCAGAGGCCAGTTTTCAACAAGACACAAGAGTCCTAACGTACAGAACAATTAAAAAAAAAATTAAAAAAAATGTAAAATTACATTTACAGAAAAAAACACTTAAGGTTCATTCTCACTGCCGCGATGCGGAAATGCGGGACGGATTTGCGGAATATTCGTGCAGCGCTTTTCTGCGTTTAAACCATACACACAGGCGTGGTACGGACAGGTGTGGGTGAACATGGACGAGAGTAGCAGCGAGCTAGCAAGCTAACATTTAACAAGCGTCAACATCAACTTTCTTTAGCACTTACCACTCTCAGCACAGCCACCAAGCCGGACAATGGACTGCCAGACGTCCTTTAATTCATTGTTCATAAAATCATACCGTCTTTTATCAAAAAGGACGGGGTGCTGTGAAACAAGGTTTATCAACCTTTCTCCCATACTGTCCTGCCTGACTAGATTTCGGACTCTCCCGGGTCTGCGCGACTATAAACAAACAATTTCATTGGCCCAGCTGTGTAGTTCCACCAGCGAATTCCGCGAGGGGTCAAAGTCTGGGCAGAAACTTTTTTCACTGCACGAAAGTTCTGCCCCGGTGTGCAAACTTCCATAAGAACCCATGAAATCAACTTTTATATTTTTCCCCCGAGAATAATCCGCACGGATATTCGCCCTTAGTGAGAATCGACTTTTAAATGTCTGTTAGAACAATATATATATATATATATATATATATA
>NC_065528.1:23745138-23763909 GCF_006386435.1 Epinephelus moara | reverse complement strand
AATTACAGACCTCTCTCATCTTTCTAAGTAGGAGAACTTGCAAAATCAGTGGCTGACTAAATACTTTTTTGCCCCACTGTATATATATATATATATTTTTTTTCCATCACATATACAGTACATATGTGATACATATTGTTTCAAGATAGACCTGGAGAAAAAGAAACTATCCTTAAGAGTCACGCAGTACACATTTACAGAAGCATCTGCATTTTGTACTGTTGTTATGTTCTTTTGTTCTTTTTCTTAAATTTGTCACTTATTTATATAATTTTGACAGTGTTAATATATTTGATATTAATTACAGTAGGTAGAGGAAGTCGCATCTTATTTGTTTGATTTTAACTCTTGTAATTAAGAAACTCAGATGTGAACTCCTATTTACTGAAGCCACTGCTGAGATGTGAGAACAAAGTAAGATGAGTCAAACTTGCTTAGAAAGGGAAAATTAATATGACAATTATTCTATTGTAAAGATCCATCACAGTCCACAGAGTGACTTTCTTTGACCTGAACACTGTATACTGTAATCCATAGTGGGTCTTTAACATTCATTCAGAAACTCTCACACAGCTCATGCAGTATAATCCAAGTCTCATTTATCTAGTCATATAATTAGTTCTTCCCATAAAGCCCTTTCCAACAGGGATCTGAAGTTAAAAGTGAAAATTTTCTACGCTCTCTTCAAAGCCAGACTCCATTGACAAAAACTGTTATTTTACATTAATGAACCCAGGAGCTGCTGGTCTCCTCGCTGCCTTCATCAGTAGTTTATTTCATTACTGTGTGACTTTGCTGAATCTGAACAAACCCTTTAAAACACCAAAGTCACACAATACCACATGCTAACCAACTGATCAAGGCAGCAGTAGACCAGCAGCTCCCATGTTTAGCGAGGTAAAATTACAGTTTTTGTTAATGGAGTCTGGTTTTGTAGAGAGCATAGTTAAGTTTCACTTTTAGTTCAGTTCCCCATTAGAAAGGTCTGTCTGTTTGGGAAGTGCTAAGCATAAGACTGGATGAATGAGACTTGGATTATTCTGCATGAGTTTTGCTGTTGTCATACACCAACCCCTCTGACTTAAGTCCATCAGGAATTTTCTCCGCTTTTGGATTCTACGTTCACCAAAGGCCTGCAAGAAAAACAAAATGTTCTCTACAAATTCAGTGAAAAACACAGGGCGAGTAATTGATATACAAATATCAATTACGTTACTGTGTTTCTTTCCCCATCAGATTTTTTATAATCCCAGATCTCAATTAGCTCAGTAATAAATCAGAGTTATTCTCATCACCTGTTCAGTTTCACATAAGAGAATAAGGTGCACATGAATCCAGTTAGTTTATACAACTGTGACATTTAAGTTAAAAAAAAAAAAAAAAAAAGGAAGCCATGTACTGTATTTTACATTAGAGCGGGAATTAAAAGTCTTAAGACCAGAAATGAAAACTCATTAAATTAGACTTTCTATCTTTAAATTATTAAATTAATATTAATAATTAATCCGAATTTACTATTAAATATTGATGAGCTCTGTAAGTGTGCACACACTGCTTATAATTGGAGTTTTTTTTTTTGTTTTTTTTTTACATTATGCTAAGATTAAAGTAATCACAGTCCTCTGAATGTGCAGAGCCAATTTTCTTCCACCTATAGTGCTAGCTATATTTACAGCCAAGATTGACAGTGAGTAATTTATCAGGCAAAGTATGAAATATTTAGTGGTTACTGAGTCCAGATAAATATTTTCTTTCATCCCTTCATGTCAGAGGATTGTAAACAGAGTACTGTATGTGGAAGCAGTTTTTTAACATCTTTGTCTTTAGGGAGCTGCTGTTTAAGCTGCTCTGTGCCCTTAATTTTCCCCTGAACCCAAACTAATTTAGAGGGCTATGTCAGGTACTTGAGGATGTAGTAATGGTGTGATATTATGTCTCTGTCAGCCTGCTTTTAATATCACAAGTCTCCTGGTGAAAATCTGTCAGCTTTCTCAAGAATATTTTACTGTTATGATCTTCACTTAATAAAGCTCCGGGCCTCAACCCAGGCTCTGAGAGGGGTGTGTTTGGGAGCCTCTGAGCTGGATCTGTACAGATGTTAAATTTTATTGTGCAACATGAACATCAGACACTATGAATACTGTCAGGTAGGGCTGGGCAGTTAATCAGAACTGACATTCAGCACCTCTAACTGACGTAATCTTGCCAATGTTTGTAATTTCAATTTTTTTATTCTGTTAATACTTTCCAATCTGTGTGTGTTCATGCACTGTCCCCTTAAAAACGTATTGCTGCATGTATAGTCATGTGACTCCGCCTCGTCCAGTCCGTGACCTGGAAGCAACGTGGAGGAGAACTCAAACACCGAGCTTACTGAGCAGCTAGTACCAAAGAGAAATGCCACGTCTCTTGTTTGGACACATTTTAGCTTACGTGAAGACAACACTAAACAAAAAGAAATCAAATGTAAGCACTGTGCACACTGGAGCACAATCACGTTACCGAAAAATTAACAGCGCATGGCTCAGGAGAGGAGAGAGACTGACAAGCGCCCATCAACAAGTGCCTCCACAAAGCAGCACTTACTAACAAGCATTTACAAAGGCTACACATTGTGTGACTTTGCTGAATCTGAACAAACTGTGTGTTTTCCTTCAATTATTTCAAAATCACAAAGACAAAATGTGCACTCTTTCTTTAAAAATGTATCCTAGCTTTAATCGCTAAGCATATTTACAGTACAAACCTTGTCAGTGAACTAAGAGGGCAAAAAACAAAAACAAAATAGTCGTTCATTAATAGTAGTCGAGGTAAAATGTTCAATTAATCATGATATTAATTTGAGGTCATATCGCCCAGCTCTACTGTCAGGCTGATGGTCAATCTGATCAGTTGTTGACTGGAAGAAAAGTCTATGAAAACCAGGAGTTTGGAAATATTTAATCAAGATTTCTATAAGAATTCTTGTGTCCTAAATAAGTTTGGAGTTGAGTTAATCAATTACTATTTTAAAGTTTAGAATCTTGTATGTAAAAGCTCAGAAATGTTAAATTGTAACGTAGCTATAGCCAGACAATAACATGAAGGGAAGTTGTGTAAAAGCAACACAAAAGACAGATGCTGCATACACTACTGCATCTTGAAGGAATAATTTGAAACAAGGATGGTAAAAATACACTTAATATAAAGACAAACATAAATCAGATAGTAATGCTCCTAATGCCAAAAAGTATTGCAGTGTTTTGTATTAAATTTTTGTTTAAGGGGGGCTTTTTTATCCACTGAAAGATGAATAAACCCCGTCATATACATATTCATTTCCCTGCAGTGCAGTGAGCTGCAGACACATCGCGTATAAATCCACTTGGTGGTGCTGCTGCCTCTCAGTTCAGCCAGACCACCTTGTCTTGAGGCGAAGAAAGTACAAAACAACTGCGTCAAGGCTGCAAATTGCTCTCGTTTCAAGTGAGTCCTCAGAGGGCCCAGAGCGAAGCAATTAGAAATGGATTTCGTTTTGGAAAGCCACGTTCACGACGGTGGAGTGCAGATAGTCTCTGGTCCTCAAGGAACAATTCCCTTAATGTTTTCTAGATGAGTGGACCCTGATATCACAGAGGAGGGTGCCTTCAAATGTCTGTGTGTGTTTGTGTGTTAATGTAGATCTGTATGTCCTTGGTTGCATGTATATGGTGCTGTAGATATGAGGCATTTGATTGAACATCAGGTGTTAAAGGAAGTGCAGTCTTTCTGGTGTCTCTCATATCTGTCTCCCTATATCAGTGGTATCAGTGGATACGTTTGGGTTAATGCCTCATTGTAAAACAACATTTCATTGCTGCACTTTGTGATGGTTTGTATGTCTATAAGTTGTGAGAAGCTCAGTCAAAGAGGGAGTTTTCCCGTCTCAGATTGCTTCATTTAAATAGTTTTTGGAGGCCTGAAAGAGAGAATTTAAAGTATTTCACAAGAAGAAAACATCATTTTGTATATTAAAATTTGGTTCCTTTATATTTCCGAGGTGGATAATCATTTTAAAGATTAATCTTACGACCCCATGTAAGGGTCCCATGCCTTATCTTGGGATCTGCTTCTCCAGATGTGTGTGTATATTTCAGTTACTTGCATATATGAAACAGCTTTAAACACTATGCAGTAGGTGATGATTATATAGATGAAGTTTTGAATCATAGTGATCAATCAAAGAATAAATGCACAGTGTTAGTACAATTACTACAGTACAGTGTAAAGTAGATCAACTCATTGATTTGAAAAAAATGGTCTGCGACAGTAGCGCCCAACCTTTTTGTCTTATGTCTGTTTAAAGCTGCAGTTGGTGACTTTTATGAAAAATAACTTGTCATATTTGCTAAAACTCATTATATCCACATGTAAAGGAAAACAACCAATCAGAGCCAAGGAGTTTCTAAAATAGCTGTCAGTCATGTCAATAATGACTCGTAAAGTTCGGTCAAACTGGTCAGCACTGGTCAAAAGATTCTGTCACTGTATTGCTTATTTCTCACCTAAAACATTTTCAGAAACATATTTTAGTGTACTGTTTAGCTGTAACATTAGAAAGTTGGTGAGGCTGGTGGGCCATGCATGGTACCTTGGTCCACTATTTCCAACATGGCAGCCAGGTCACAAACTTGAGAAAGTTTGGACCGAAGTACCATGCATGGCCCACCAGCCTCACCAACCTTCTCATTTTACAGGTAAACAGTACACCATCCTGTGTTTCTGAAAACATTTGAGGTAATAAATAGGCAGTGCAGTGACAGAATCTTGATTCATATTTGATCAGCGCTGCCTGGTTCGAGAGTTTGACCACAGCTCAAGATCCGTGACTGACATGATTGACTGCTGCTTAAGAGACTCCTTAGCTATGATTCCTGCAAATGCAATTTAAAGCAGAGAAAATGTAACGTGTACTACTGTGTGTAAAGAGGGACAGTTTCAGAAAATGTGACAGTTATTTTATAAAAATGACTAACTACAGCTTTAAGTAAAGGCAGCAATATGACAACTCAGTTACAAGTACAAGTCCTACATTCAACAGTAAAAGTGTTGGAGCAACAAAATGTACTAATGTGCTACTAACAAAATTATTAAAATATTATTGTTAATGGTGTATTATGTGAGTGTCATTTTAATGTTGTGACTCCTTAAGGTAGAGCAAATAAATACTGCTTTATACTCTTATGTTAAAATGATGCATCATATTTAATAAGCTGATATAGGTGGTTTTATGTGTAAAACTTTAATCCTTAAAATAACTACGGCTGCCAGATAAGCGTAGTGGAATGAAAGCTGCAGCGCTTCTCTTTGTAATGTGGTGAACTGGAAGTATAAAGCAGTAAGAGAGCCGAAATATTGTGAAGTCCTTGGTTACTCCACTGTATTTTCTATCTTGTCGATCACCTCGCAACCCCGTCTTTGCTTCTTCACACACCTGCATGTGAAGGCCTGTTAGTGAGTGTTCACGTTGAGTGTGTGTGTGTGTATGTGTGTGTGTGTGATTCACCTATGGGTCCTGACTTGTCCCAGCATTCCCCCACTATTATTACAAACATGTCATTTCAAGAGGTATTCGCACTCAAAACTGTGAATGTGTCCTGAAAACCTCAAAATGACTAACTCTGTGTGTGTGTGTGTGTGTGTGTGTGTGTGTGTGTGTGTGTGTACGTGCGTGCGTGTGTGTAACCATACGAGGGGTCCAAAATAAATTGAGGACAGTCATGAGAGTTCAGCCTTTCTTCTACCGCTTGTACGCCGTTGCCATGACGGCTACTAGTTACCATAGAGACTAGAGATATGTGCTCTTGGTATAAATGAAATATGTGAGTGTGTGTGTACTGGATTGCCTTTTCCTGACACTATTCCAAATACTTTATGAGTGTGTGTGTGTGTCATGTTCCTGTGCTTATCACCTTCTTTGTCACCTCTCCAAATGGACAGATTGTCTCACATCCCATCACCAGATGGTTCCTGCCTTCGTTAGACACTGCAGGATTAAACCCTATATATCATACATACACACACATGCATCCACACTTAGTTTACTCGATCGCAGATTCATGAGCTCTCATACCAAAAAGGCATGTACATGTGTGCAGCTGTCACACATACTTGCACTGCAGGTTTTCCTACATGTCTGATGCATTCAGATGTGTTCAAATGTTCGAGGACACAGTACACGTGCAGTATGTGTGAAAAAGGAGTGAGTACTAGCTTTAGTGTGGGTGGATTTGCCTCAGGACTGCAGTGTACTTCACCGTCCCTGCCTGCCTGCCGATATCGCTCTCCTGCAGCCTTATTTGGCATTTGCACTTCCCGTTGTAGCGCTCACCGCGCCGGAGATAGTGTGGGAGGTATCGGGAGATAATGTGTGTGACCCCCCGAGCACACCCTGAACCTGTGGCTCAGTAGTGCCGCTGGTCTGCTGCCTCACAATCAACATCCTCGCTTGTTAACTGTGGAGGATTAATCCCTCCTCAGACAATTGCTCAGGATCCATATTTACTGATGGGGATGGATTGATTATGTTTTGTGTTTTAATTCAATAGTACAGTATAAAGTTTGAATTAAAGAGAGTTACTGATTCCCCTTCATTTCTCTGTAATGTTATAGTAAGTGAAAGTGATGGATGAAAGATGAGCTTTCTTAAAATTTCATCCAAAAATGATGAATGATCAATCAAATCTCAGCGTCCGTCTTTATTTCAGCTAAATTTGGAGGATTGTGCAGGTCCAAGAACCTTGAGATTGGGAAGTTGAGGACTGATCTGTCATCAGTTTGTGTTCGAATCAATCAGAGCTGATTAGATCAGATCGATGGATTTAAGGAGCAGCTGCTACAGAGGCGAGTGAAAGCAAAGTTTTAGCCCCAGCCCTGGACCAAGGGGTGCGCAGTTTCCATGGGAATGCATCTGATTTCATCCAAATTACGTTGGGAAACAGTGGACACTAAAATGAGAGTGCTGTTGTTCTAAGAAAGGAAGCGTCGTATTTCTCTATGAATTAATGAACAGTTAAGTTTCACTTTTAAAGCGCCTGTCGTTCTGCTGCTCTGTCTGTGCCCAGAGTACGCTGTTCACTGCAAAAGTGTGGTGCTCTGAATAACTAAATGGTCATTGTATTTCAGCTGTGCTCAGAATGGATGGTTCAAGTCAAAAAAATGAGTCAATATGTGGTGGCAAATGGTGACATCATGGCAGGCCAACATTAAATAAATGAATGTGTGGAAAAACCCTGAATTCTGTTGGGTTTGAGATGCTTCCACAGACTTTTACCAGCTCAGTTTCCCCCCTCACCTTATAAATTCTGTTGGATTTCATTAGCAGGCATCTCTCAAGTCCATTTAGTGTTTGTGTTTGAGCCATCACTCACACAGCATCATCTACATCTGCTGTTTCCAGGGACAGCAATAAAGTTTGCAGCTCAACTAACTGGGCAAACGCATGATGAAGATCTTGTGACATGATCAAACTGGACATTGAGATGATGAAGTAGAGATTTGAGTGCATCTCTAAATCCTCTTACAGTTACACTTGAAGGCATAGTTACTTAATTGAAATCTGTAGCATTACTGTTTAATAGTGTTCTTCAGAGAGGAGGCTGAGTCATACTCTATCTTTAGTATTTCTCCTGCAGGATCACATAAGTAGACTCTTGTAAAAGACAGAAATAGCCAGAATGACGTTGAGCTTTGTGGGTTGGATTTCATTTATGTGACACTTGCAGTGACACGCATGGGATTATATACTCTCATACATAAACACATGTTTAATATAATGCACCAACTATGCACACACAAGTAGTGCTGTAGTCCCAGTTGTTCTCTAAAGTCGGATGATATATTTTTCAAGAGCACACATAAGTGAGTCAGGTTTAATTTCTTACTCAGATATAGATATTTGGTTGTTAGGGCAAAAACATCCTGCACGTATTCATGTATTACGCAAGCCTGCTCAGTGATGAAGTCGTTCTGAAGAACATGAGGCCTAAAGGAAGAAAAGAGTAGTCAGGATCAGATAAATGGGAGTTTCTCTGCTCTGAGCCATTTCCTGCTAAATGTCTAAACTTGTCTGCATCTGTTGTTCAACAGTAAAATCTGATACCCTGCACATTCAACTAATAACACAGAGTTGCAAAGAGGAAGCCCTTATTTTAGGCATCTGAAAGGGTTGTGGAAGTAAAAGTCCTGATCATTCTCTACAAACACAATATTAGGAGACTTTCAGGTAGAGCACGTCCGTGACTTGGATGTGCATCAAACACCACAATGCTCAAAAAGATTACAATAACAAAAAACTCTCCTGGTTTAATTAATAATGTAAAAGTGGAGCAACTGTGTGAGACAGTATCTGGTTCTTTGATAAAATATCAAGAGAGAAGTCAAACGACAACTCCCAGCGAGGATGCAGCGGGCTCAAAGAACACCTATTATCCATTTCCTTAGTTTCTGTAATATATATAGTTACAATGTCGAATGTTCATACTAGATGTGGTCAGAGTTTAAAATGACCCAGTAAGCATACATTAAAGCAAAAACCCCAGGCTTACACCATTCTGAATACTTTGTTTTCAATAATGTTTTCTACTTTTGAGACAAATTTTGGATTATATTCCTTCTGGAACATGTGCACTTTTAAAAATTTTGGTTTTGAGATTTTTACTGGTGACTTTTCACAGTAGAAGGTGCTGTTACAGTCATTCCCCGGCTAAAGAGATGCTGAGATGTGGGAGACCTGGAAACGCTGACCAATCAGAGCAGGCTAGGCTGAAGGCAGTGTTTCAGACAGAGGGTGAATACAGGTGTAATAGCACAGACACTATGAGGAAAATAAACATGTTTAGTGTTCTGGTGGAAACATTTAATACAAGTATGAAAATAAGAAATTAATAAGTCCCCTTTAAACTTACAATCTTATTTTGTAGAGACCTTTTGAAACATTCAGCAGTTGAAATTGGTTCACTTTTGGATTTTGGTTTAATCTAGGATGAATTCAACAACTATACTGAGGTATTTTGATGTGATTTGCGCTTCTGGCTGGCTTCTTCTCCATAGCAACAGTGGCTGACGTCGATGGGTATTGTACCTAACTGACTCATACTTCATAATAAATAAGGATCATTAATGATGACTTTAAAAGAGTAGTTACTGGTATACATTTTTGGAAATATGCTTATTCACTTTTTTGCTCGAAGTCTGATACCACTGACATGTCTATAAAGGAAATGTAAAGCTACAGCAGCTAGTTAGCTTAGCTGAACACAAAGACTGGAAATGGGGGAAACAGCTCGCCTTGCTCTGTTGTATTCTTTCTAAATGTTGAAATATGAGTGTGTGGTGGGAAAAAATACTTCAGCTAACAGTTTATGTCAGTGGAATTTTACATTGAAGTAATATTGTGATCATAGTGTTGTTGTTGAACTGTCTCAACTCATGCTGCACACAAACACATTCACACTACTTGTGAACCAGCACGAGCTTGTCTCTGTACGGGCCCAGTGTCTCCATAGTGACGAGATGGAGAGGAGGAGGAGGTGGAGGTGGTGGTGGAGGAGGAGGAGGAGGAGGAGGGGGGAATGTAAACTGGGTAGAAAGAGAGCGAGTGCAGGGAGAGGGAGTGTGTGTAGAGAGAGAGAGCGAGTGCTCAGGCAGAGACATGTAGGAGATGTAGTCTGGCTGCCGCAAGCTGAAGAAAGAGGAGGAGTTGGTGAGCGCTGGAAATCTGCAGAGAGTGAGAGTGAGAGAACGGGAGACAAAAGCTGGTGGTGAGGAGGCGAGGAGTAAAGCCAGGAAAGCGTGGCTGAAGACAGACGAGGAAAAAGAAGAAGAGAAGGAAGACGCACTTGTCTTTGACAGCGAGAAAGCAACAGCACAGAGCAAGAGAAGAGTGTGGGAAAAGAAAACACAGGAGGAGAGAGGAGCGCAAACTGAAGACGACTCCTCAACCTTTCATTTGGAATAAGTCCAGTCTTGTGGGGAGGTAGGTACCCCTGCTGATAGACGTGATGAAGAAACAGAGGGATATCTGTGGCGAAAAAGAAAAGAGAAAGAAGGGATGATGAGCTGGCCGGTGATCCTTTTGTTCTTTGCTTGCTATTTTATTTATACGTCTCTCATCTCTATGCTCGACGAGGCTGAGGTGATTACAACATACGAAGCACTTCCATGGCGCTCAATCAACACTGCTGACTAGGCTAATTTACTGGCTGTGTGACTGTGTGTGCAGGAGTTAGAGATAAATGTTTCTGTGCATCTAGTGTGTAGGAGTGTGACCTCGAGCCACCTGAGAGAACGAGCTCAGCGTTGAAGCACTGAAGCGTTGTGCTGTAATAAAACTTGTTATTCCACAAGTATCATGACACGACAGCAAGTGATGTCTCCTCTCTGTGATTTTACGCTTGTAAATCTTTGACAGAATTTCTGAGTTGCACGAGAGTTACTCAGATGGTAATTACTTCCCTTGATATTGTGCACTGGGTGCATTTCTGGTTTTCTTGAACATTATCTCAGTCCCTGCCAGAAATTGGTCCAAGCTGTCATATTTGTACGTATCACAAGACTTACAGGCGAGCAAAATCCCAAATCAGGTGTCAGCTCAGAACATGTCATTTCTTGTCTGTAGTTCCAGATTGAGTCAAGTGGAGCAGAGAATAAGAGCAAAAAGCTATTACTACTACTACAGTTAAACCCACTCAAATCCAATTGCTGCCCTAATTTGCGTCCCATCCTCATTTGCATGCACTAACGTACTCTTAGAAGATGGCGAGAGAAGTGGAATCTGGGACGACACCAAGAAATGATATAGTTGTTCAAGAGAGGGATGTTGTTGGTTTGTAGGAGTGTGTGCAGGCGTAAAGGCTGACTGTGTACATATTTAAGTAATAATCACAATGTGCCAGGGAAACTGTAAACATTTATTAGTGTAAGGAAGGTTTATCCGCTGTCACATGATGGCTGTTTTCAGATTTTTACTCTACATTTCTTTGTGTAGAGCTACTTTCAGTTTAAGGTGATGTTGCATTTTAAAATCACTCAAAGAAGCAGCTGTGATTACCAAATTATTCTACATCCACTCCAATCCTCCTGAATTTGTCATAAAGGGACAGTTCACCCCCAAATCAAAAAACAAATTCTTTCTCTCACCTGTAATGCTGTGTGTCAGTCTAGATTGTTTTGATGTGAGTAACTGAGTGTTGGAGATACCAGCCATAGCGATGTTTTCTCTCGAACTAGATGGCATTCTGCTTGTGGTGCTCAAAGCACTAAAAAAAAAAAAAAAAAAAAACATCTGAAAAACAAATGCCTCTTTCCAGAAATCATGACTAGGTGTTGTCGTTTAATTCCAACTCTCACTCTACAAGTAAATCGTCTGCGATGTAAAGCCAAAGCTCACAATTTATGATCTCAAACTCTGCGTCCCAATTTTCAAGCCACGACCTGAGTGCTCACACTGTAAATGTAAAATACACAACAAAACAGTTTGTCCATCAAGATTTGTTTGAAAGCTTCAGGCTTGCGGGCAGGTAGATGTTTGTCCCAAAGAGCTTGAAAGTCAATTTCTTCATAATGTTTTCATTTCTTCTGTCTTTCATGGTCTACCACTATTTCTTTTTCTTTTTCTCTCTGTTACTCACGCACACATTCACACAAGTTAGCAGCACCAACATACTACCTGGGTATTGGTTACACTGTACGATTGACTGAGAAGAAAGGCATTGACCTTGGGGAATTGACTCAGGGTGCTTCAATTACGCCAGAGCCTGACAGTGGACAACCAAAATTTCTTACATGTCAGAAATTCATCCGAACATCCGAAGGCCCATTGGGAGAAGTTGATCGAGCCATGATTGAGCCTGGCTCCACCCTATACTTTGCACTGCAAACGATGCCAGACAAAGCTGAAATTTATTCCGACTCTAAAATGAGTCATGCAGCTCAAAAATCTGGTCATAAACAGCCTCAAATCATCCAGCTTTACTCAAGATAATCCATAGACCTTGTTGTAAGCAGTTATATGTAGGAACTATTTCTTTCTTATGAACTACACCATCCAACTGCGTTACCATGCGGAAGGAAGCGGCTCGTGCTTGTGACAGCGTGAGATATAAACATCAATACCGTCTTTCTTGGCTCCACTGAAACATTTGCTAGCTTGATGGTGCTATGTGAGGCAGCAGTAGATGCACGCTTCCCTCTGCGTGGTGATAGTTTGTTAGACAGAAGTGCTTTGAACACTACAAGCCCAGTGTCATCTAGTTCTGTTATACTGGAGAGAAGGCAGACAGCTCTACAGCCGACACCTCCAACACTCTGCAGCTCACACCAAGATAAACTTTATTGATAAACAGCACTACAGGTAAGAGGAGAACATGTATTTTTGGGTGAACCTTCCTTTTAAGTTGCCCATAATCTACTGGAAACCAAAAGTCAAACAGAGAAAATGATTAGTCAGTGATTTCTGTCCTGTTTGGACTTGTGTTCCAATAATGACGACGGGAAAAGAGGGAACGGTAACAGTGCAAGACTTTATAGGAAAGTAAGCGAGCACCTTGCGGGAGGTAAACAGAGGGAGAGAATGAGACAGGTCCCAGCAAGACAACAGAGAGAGAAGTATTTGTCTTCTCCCAGCTGTTGAAGAACAATCCCAGACAGACAGAAAGATTGAGTTGGAAAAACTGCCAGATGCTTTTTACCTCAGACGCCGGTCGATCAATCACAGTCCTGCCTCCTGTTCATCAAGTCGTCACTGCGGAGAGTCACAGCAATAGATTCCCCTTCTGTGACCGGCATTAGTCAGTAGGCTGCCTAAAGAAACCACAGCATGATGGATGAGGCTCAGGGAGACATTTCACGGACAAAGGCTTTTAACATATAGTAACCAGCGTGTTGATGCTAAGGGTTTAAATCCTAAATATCAATTTGGTCACGCTGCCAGTATTTTCAGAAACACAACTGGTCTATTATGTCCAGAGTGATTCATAGTGTTAGCCCTTTTATTTCACACCCTTCAGTCATTTTTAAGAGTTTATTTTCAAAGTGTTGACATCTTATTTTGGGACTGAACCGGGTCACAAAACAGGAACACAGGCCGTAAATCAGCTGGTGGCTTTTTTACCTGAAGCTTTTGTCCTCAGTGGCAGGTTAAATCAGGTGGCCAAGGCTTCCAGTGCTGAACTAACTGTGTGTATGTGTGCATTGTCTATGTGTAACCTAAAAGTAAAAGGACATGGCATCTTGCTTTTGGTTTGGTCTATCTATAGCAGCTTTGACCTCAGTATTGGCCTCTTGTCATACTTGGCTACATTTACGCTGCTGCTCTGATGTGGCTTGATTCAGATTTTTTGACATATCTGGTACAGATCAGGAGCTCCTAACTTGAAACTCGTTATAATGTTAATGTTTACTGAGTGCAGATTTATGCATCACTAAATTAAAGTAGGTTGCACCACTCAAAATGGTTCTTACGTAGTGATTAATCAATACCAAATATTCACACCCAACAGTTGCCAGGTGTAATTGAGACTGGTTCTGGAGGCTAACTGACAAAACTAACATTAACTAGATAATATATGACCAGTTCAGGTTAAAGCATATAAGAGAGGTAATGTGAAATATAGTTGGACAAACATTTGATGAATTTGCTGTTAAATACCAATGTCAACTCTCATTTTAAGTGTCACACAATACACACATTATACCTGAAATTACATCATGTTTTGCTTATAATGTTAAGCTTAAATTGCATCATCAGACAATTTTAACTCACTCTAAACTGTATAAACCCCACTAACTCACACACACACATTTCTTAATTCATGCTAATACATATTAAACCATACAAAACCTACATTTACAAAGGATTTGCCTTTAAGTTTAATATATTTTTCTCCCCCTAATTTTGCCACAGCTTGTGATACTATGATGACTGTCTGTTTACTGTGTTGATGCTTTTGATTTGACAGCACTACAGATGATTCATAAGAACAAATTTATACATCACTTCAGTTTCAGTTGTGCAAGTGCCAGTTGCCACTACAACTTCAGGACGGATTTTACAAACACATTTATTATGAATTTACGAATCTCTGGTGCAACACAATTCTGTACTTTCTGTCGAAAGTGTACATATGTCACCAATATCCAATGTAAATATCTGGAGAAAATCGTTCCCCAATTAATTTCCAAATCACTTGGACACAAAATGCGATTTTATTATTAATGAGATTTTCCAGCGGGAATAGAGACATTAAAGGGCACTAACGTTTTTTCCAACCTGGGCCCTATTTTCCGATCTACTTTTGTCTAAATGAGTGATAGGACTGTTCAATATTTGACAATTCTCCAGTACGAAGCTAGGGCTGACCTGCCTGCAGCCCGTGAGCGCGCGCTATATTAAATAATAGGGCACTCAGACAGCGTCAAACAACGTCAAAATACGTCCACTAAAAGTGCATTTTTTTCACACAGATAGGCTCGGATTGTTAGTATAATTATCTGACAACATAACGGAAAGGAGAAATGAACGTCTGTGTTTACCTTTAGCTGGATTCAGACATGTTCCTCTGCCTGTTGCTGCTCCCTCTCTCTCCTCGTCCGCTCTTCAGTTTCAATGAGCTCTGCGTCCGTGTACGTCCGTGTACTCCGTGTTCAAATAAATACGGGCGGTCATCAAATTCAAATGGCTCATCCAGATCCAGTTGGTCAAAATCGGGTAAAAATTCGGACATGTTTGTTGTGGCAAGTCAAAACACTCACTCAGAGAGTGAAAGTCTGGCTCTGAAATCTCACGTCTCGTGAGATTCTTCTTCTTCTTCTTTGGTGTTTTACTATACGCTCTATGGTGTGTTATGGCAGTTGGTCTCACGAGACTTGAGTTGTTACAGGAAGTTACCGCCGAAGTGAGCTTACAAATGCGATTATTTGGAGTAGTCATGGCTTCATTTTTACCCTGTATTTATGTGAACATGGAGTACACAGACGTACACGGACGCAGAACCCATTGAAGAGGGACGACGAGAGGGAGCGGGCAGAGGAAGTGTTTTGACTTGCCACAACAAATATGTCCGATTCCAGCTAAAGGTAAAGACAGACGTTCATTTCTCCTTTCCGTTGTGCTGTCGGATAATTATACTAACAATCTGAGCCTATCTGTGTGAAAAAAAATGCACTTTTAGTGGACGTTATTTTGACATTGTTTGACGCTGTCTGAGTGCCCTGTTATTTAATATAGTGTGCGCTCACGAGCTGCAGGCAGGTCAGCCCTAGCTTCGTACTGGAGAAATGTCACATATTGAACAGTCCTATCACTCATTTAGACAAAAGTAGATCGGAAAATAGGGCCCAGGTTGAAAAAAATGTTAGTTCCCCTTTAACCAATCCTATACTAATGAGGATCATAAAACAAAAAAATGTCCAATCCAAGATGGCAATCTTTATTACTCCTTTCAACCTTGACAAAGGCAGTGCATATTAGATCCACTCATTTTGTTTCTACCTTTCAAAATAAAAGCCCTGGACATATACACTGCATAAATGTTAACCACAGGGAACTCAAATTTGCAGATAGCATTTTGCTTCAAGTAGCTCAGGCGATACAACTCACCCCAGACAGACTGCGAAACGCTGCTCTGGTCATGTTTATTCGTTACGCTCCTGGTGTGTATAGTCCTAACTTGCATTGGCTGCTGGAAACAAACAGGAACAGCACCGTCACAAATACGTCACCGTTTCTCTTCTCATCTTAAAGTTTTCCCACCACTCACAAAGACTCATAAGCGCATTACACAGCATGGTACTGTCCTGAGCTGTCTCTCAGCAGAGAGTTCACAGATGCACATATGGCTGCTACAAAGATCCTATTAACCTGATCTAGTGCAGCATTTTTTTACCCTCCGCCAAATAGTGCATAAATCGTATGTTCCACACACCTCACTGACTCTGACCGCCAGCAGCTGTTTCATGTGAACCCTGTTTTACCTCTGAAGTGCATGTTACCAAACAACAACATAAACATCATTCCACTGGGCTCTCGCTCTGTTGCTATGTCAACCATAACTGAGTTATGTCATGTGGACCTGCACATCATATAAGCTGCACGGGGCACACATACAGAGCTGTATACACATGATCGACAAAAGACTATAAGCCTAATTTAAGCATCAATACATGGAGTAGAAAATCTGATATGTAGCCTCTGTAATCAAGGAATTGCAACCTTAAGTCTTATTTTCTTAAGTTTAATTTTAACCATTGTTTCTATGTCATGACACCACTCTCTGCCTTTTTAGCATTCTCACACTTGCATTTTCACAGTTTGAAAAGACCAAGGGTGGATAAACTCTTTGAAGCACCCACACCCAGATAGTATTGTACTCATAAACACACACATGCATGGATGTTCACACACAGCCCGGTGCCTTAGGAGAGCTTGTGCTCCTCTGCAGTGTGAAAATCGGTTCCATCTTGGGGCTTTGAAGTATTTATTAACCTAGAAAAATATCATACACCATTTCCTCTCTCATCACACTGGCACTTCAATTCACAAGCTCCTCTGTGTGTGGCAGAGTGCGTGTGTGTGTGTGTGTGTGTGTGTGTGTGTGTGTGTGCAGAAGAAAAGCTTTGAGAGATCTTGTTTCAACCTTGATCCTGCAGCACTTGGCAATGTTTGCACACACACACACACACACTTGCACACACACACACACACACACACACGCAGCCTGTGCTTCCAGTCATAGTTACAGTTCTCCTGCTATTAATGGAGATGTATCTGTCTCTGTGTAGGCTGGCTTATTAAGGGCCCGCTCTCATTGGCTGCCTGCTCTGTCAGCACTGAATCAAGCTTTCCTATTGGTCCCTGTTGGACATCATTTCCAACACATCACAGTCATAGTTGCAACTCCCCTCCACTCTCTGGTTGCTAGGCAACCAGTGGTCTCTGGTTTCCCTCCGATGCCCCCCCATCCCCCCTGCAATGTTGCGTCTGTGTGTACATATATATATATATATATATATATATATATATATACACACACAGTATGGCTGTATGTAGGAGCGTCTGTGCTTCTAAACAGAGCAAACAGATGAAGCTGAAACCGGTCATGAGCCCAACACTGCTCACAGCTGCTTGCTTTCTGAGGGTTATATATCGTGTGTGAGCTTGTGTGTGCGTTTGCATGTGTGTAGTCTATTGAGAGTCCAGGCAAATCGATACTCATCATTCCAGCCAAAAAGCTCCACCTCCAAACAACACACACATTAAGTGCTGGATGGAGTGATGAAGGAGGAACGGGAGGAAGGTGGCTGGCTGTGATGGAGTATTCAGGGTGAGAAAAACGTCAATAATGGGGGTGAAAAATGAGCTGAGCATTGTTGCTGTAAACGTCTTTGCTTTCACACTCACTCAGCGTGTGTTGTGCACATTATCCACATCACATCAATGCTTTTCTACAACAAACCCCATTTATTTCAGTATGTAGGCTTGTTTCTTTTATACCCCATCTCAGCTAATAGATTTAGTACCACAGCTAATGTTGATTTTAAAAAGCCACAAAGCCACTTCATATGCCTGTAGTAATTATACGACTCAACAGGGCTGTTTGAGTCCAAAGTCCCTCGGCACTTACCCACCCACTGAAGACGTTTGATGAGCCACCAGACAAATTCAGTACAATTTTCTGAGTATTTAAAGGAGTAGTTCCGGAGCAGCAACTTCCTGGAGTCTACACCGGTTGCCTGGCAACTGCTTCCAGCCAAGGAACAGTCTGGCACACAAACCCTGTAAAACTATGTATTGTCATCTTTACACTTGTTGTTCGATTTGAACAGACAAGACACAACGTGTTAATTATTGAGCTGTAGAGGTGGTGGGCAGATTTTGTTGCCTTCAACAGAGCCAGGCAATCTGTTTCCCCCGTTTTAGTGTTTATGCTAAGCTAAGCTAACCAGCCGCTGGGTCCAGCTGCATATTTACTTGGGCTTTCCCGAATACCATTTTTTGAACTTTGAAGCTTCAGTGATAATTACCTGTGATTATTCAAAACTTCAATGGGACGTGACTTAGGTAGAACTTAGTGCTTTTAGTAAGGTTATTAATAGCTCGGGACGCGACAGGTACACTGGATGCAAAGCAAGCGCTTCACTACAGCTGCCAGTTGCGGATAACTGTCTGCAATTCATTATACCTTCTCCTCGTCAGACAGCCAATTTAATTGCTTGGACCAGGGCACAATGACTTTGCTGAGGACACTGACCTCATCCGTGTCTGACACTTGCCACCTCCTTTCAGTTTTCTCCACCGGTTTACTGGTGAAAAAAACAAAACAAAAAGTGAAGCATTCAGATACTGCTTTGGATATCAGTTACCATGGCAACGACAAAAGCTTCGAAGCATTTGGGTCAGCTCTGATATTTACCGTACAGATATGAGGGTGATATCAATCTTCTCATTTAATAAGTGAATTTCCCAAAAATCACAACAACTGTTGCATTGACATGTTGATTTGTGGATTCTTTGAGCCTCGTCTCACTCCGAATTTGCCGAAATCCAGCGCTTGGGCAGGGACTTGCAGTTTCAGAAACTAGGGCCGTAACGGTACATGTATTTGTGTTGAACCGTTCGGTACGCGACTTTCGGTTCGGCACGACCCTGTACCGAATTATTGGGCGCAGGATATTATTTTATTTTATTTTGTTTTATTTTAATTCCGTTTTTGCGAGCCGAGCCATTTAAAATATCTAGTTCCCCGACAGACATAA
>NC_065528.1:23676641-23744938 GCF_006386435.1 Epinephelus moara | reverse complement strand
GAAAGCTAAGTGAGTTCCTAGTAAAACTGAATCTGAGCAGGTTTTAAAGCTGACCAGCTGCACTATACTTTTTATTTTAATTGAGTAAAACTGTTAAAGCAGAAATGTATATTTATATTTATCATTCAAAAAATGTGTTAAAAAAACAGCAGGATTTTATTTTTCACTTTTATATTTCTATTTTCATTCAAACAATGAGAAAAAGCAGGATTTTATATATATTTGTTTCATTCAAAAATTGTGTAAAAAGAGTTAACTGCTGTGGTGGTATGTTTTAATAAGGTTACCAATAAGTAAAAGATATTTAATAGTTGTCTATTTTTTTCATTACTGTACCAAAAAAAAACGAACCGTGATTTGTATACCGAGGTACGTACCGAACCGAGATTTTTGTGTACCGTTACACCCCTATCAGAAACCAATGAAAAAAGGCGTCCTTTAACGTTGGCATGATACACAGTCGCTGTTATGGTTTTTACGGGGCGTCAAGAGGTAAAGCGGCGGGGCAAGGAAAGAAGTTAAGGCGGTGAAAGTCCAACTGGGGCGGGCATAGGGGTGGTGGATGCATCCAACAAACACCGACTTTTACCTGAGAGAGCGGTGTTCATGTCCTGTAATATTATAAAGCCAAACCCGTTTTTTTGTTGTTGTTTTTTCCTAAACCTAACCATGAACGTTTGTTGTTGAAGTTTATTGTAATTTTTGGCCAACAAATGGCCCATTCTTGAAAAATGAAGTCTAAAAATGTCAGAATGAGCCTTTAAGACCCAGATCCTCATAAATACTATAGAGGACAATAGAGGACATAACCTTGATGTTCTCAATGGTAGACATCACAACCCTGTATTCAACCTCTGTGATGGCACTGAGGCAGACATGGGCAATTTTCTGATCAATATTACCATTCAATTGACCTGTAATGTATTCTGACCTCGCCAATTTAAGTAACCTTACACCAGTAATTCTTTGATCTGGAAAAATCGATGGAGGATTTTTCAAAGGGTCGAACCCCAACCGCTCCATTAGCAGACGACGCCTGAGGGGCTTCAGGGGTCTACTGATATCACAGAGGTCACACCCTCTTAGTCTGCAGGGGAGAGGTGATCGGTGATATTGACATGAGCCTGGAGAAGGTAGATATACACAGCGAAAGCTAACAAAGATGGACCAATCACACGCAGTTGCCAAGGCTGAAGAGAAGAGGCTCTTTAATGTGTGACTGCAGAGCCTCTTCTGTTATTAGGCCGAATCACTGACACGCTCACACTATATTTATTCCCTCTGACTGTCTTTTCTCTTTTAGCCTCTCCTTCTGTCATGTGGATATAGCGAGAGGGGAAAGTGGGAGAGATGAGAGCAGATGATGAGAGGTAATTTGAGGTCAGGGGAATCAGAATATGGACAGAGAGTGAAAAGGGATACCGGGGCGATGAAAGGGATATTTAGGCAAGTCGATGTAGATTAAACAAGAGCAGAGAGACTGATGAAAGCATTTTCAGTCCCTTCCCTCTCCATCATTAAAACTATGTGCTAGCTTGAGCACAGACAGTGACTGGACTGTTGGTTCCCTCGCTGGGTTTCATGCTCCAGTGAGCCGACCAGCTTCCAGCCTCCCCTCCAGTAGGAAACAGAGAAAAGGCTTTTTGTCTCTGGTGTCCTGAATGAGAGAGGTCGTTGTTAATGTCCCCAATCACCACTTACCCCTTATTGTTGCACCGGTTTCTTTGCAAAATATGTCCTTTTGTCACAGCTGTTGTCATTGTTCTGTGGTCCCTCTTATGTTTAAAGAGGTCAGGGCGTTCTCAAGATTTTCTTGGAAGTTTATACAAATTCAGTATCCTTAAAAGAGGATGATTCAACAAAACAAAAAAAGAAAAGAAATCTGATTGGATTAGTGAAATAATCTCAGATCTACTGGGAGATGTTTTGCTTTTTATGACTTGTTGCTAAAATAACTTAGGGTGGAACAGTTTACATGCATACACAAATATTTAAATTACAAGGAATTAAACTATAATTTCACTTCAAGAATCGGACGTTTCTAAGTTTGTTCGGCCATGCCCAGTGATCTGTCAATCTCAGATATAGCTGATCCTGCATGGATCAAATTTACATCCATGAGTCCAATGATGGCTCATGTCACAAACAGCAGCACAGACAGTAACTACTGTCAGAGACACTGCAACCCAGTGCAGCACTGTGGTGCAGTGGTTAGCATTGTCGCCTCAAAGCAAGAGGGTTCCTGGTTCAAACCTGGGGTGGGGGGGCCCTTCTGTGCGGAGTTTGCATGTTCTTCCTGTGGGTTTTCTCCGGGAACTCCAGCTTCCTCCCACAATCCAAAGAGTTAATTGGGCAGGTTAATTTGCTGTACTTCAAAAGTTGGGTCGACGTTCACAACTAATGCCTTGATAATTGTCCGTAGGTATGAATGTGAGCATGAATGGTTGTCTGTCTCTGTGAGTCAGCCCTGTGATAATCTGGCGGCCTGTCCACGGTGAACACTTCAGCACCCCTGGGACCCCTAACAAGATAAGCTTTTACGGAAAATGAATGAATGAATGAAATTGCAACTCATTCTCAAATGTTGCATTTCACTTCCATGCTTTCTGCAAATGGCTGCAAAGCCAATGTGTTAAGCTTACTAGCAGACTGGCGTATACTACCCAAATTTATTTCAATCACGGAGTTGATAAGTAGCTCAAAAGTGTAGCTTAGCAAATATAACCCTTTTAATGTAAGTGGATGGAAGATGCTAAAACACATAGCTTCTCAGTCTGGGAGGTATCTTAATAAAAACACAAATATAGGGGGTCCAATGTGGTCTGCTAGTTAGGCAGTAAGTGAAGGAAATTAACAAACTCCCGTGGTAGTTGATAGTAAGATCAAAAGTTTAACAGAGAAAAGCTAATGCTAATTTTTTTCCTGTAGAGTGAATGGAAAATGCCAAAATGATTAGTGCCACATTCTGAGAGGTACAGCTACGTAAAAACACAGAGTTGGGTAACCTACCATAATTTGCTAGCTAGTTAGTCTAGTCAGCTTCTTTTTTTTTTATCAAGAAGGGTCTATTTGATAGATTTGGTAGTTTGGTCCATGGCAGCAAAACGTTTCAACGCTAGTGACGTAAAGGAATGAAGTGATAACATTACTTCAGCCAAAAGGGAGCTGTTAGTCAAGCCTGATCTAATTACGCTTCCACAATCCTCTCACCCACATTTCAATTCAATGTTAATATCGTATACACATTTTTACTTTTTCAGTGGCTGTAAAGAAAAGTTCCAAATATTTTTATGCCTTCCTGCCAGCGATATCCGTGGCCGGAGGCATTATATCTTTGGGTTGTCCGTCTATCTGTCCATCCAACCCATTCTCATGAACGTGATATCTCACCAGCACCTTGAGGGAATATCTTCAAATTTGGCACAAACACACACTTCGACTTAACCTTATTAGAATTTGGTGGTCAAACTTTAAAGGTCACTATGATCTCACAAAACATGTTGGCCATAACTTAAGAATTCATTCACTAAGTACGACAAAATTTCACACAAATGTCTTACAGGATAAGATGATGGCGTGATGATATTTTATGTCCAAAAGGTCAAAGGTCAGTTTCACTGTGACATAATGTTCTGCAAAAACCATTGTCTGACCATTACTTAAAGTCATATCTCAGGAACAGAAGGGAGGACATTTGGTCAATTACTGAATTGGTGACAATTGAATTGGTGATTGATGATTGTATAGACCTTCTGTGCTGCTGGGAGGAAGATATGTGTGAAGCATCCATGTTTTCACAGACATGGATGTAAACTGTAACTGCAACTTGACTGGTGCGCGGAGGCATACAACCGCATGGTGGTATTTCCAGTAGTGTATGCTGTCAATTATAGTTCTTAGAAAGAAAATCGGAATCACCAAAAATCAGAATCCGCAGGTCAGACTTAAAGAAGCAAACGGAAAGTAGACAAGAACACTGCAGTTGGTGCATCTCTAATTTTAATTCTTGTAGTAAAGTGACAGCCGGCTGCAGAGGAGACGGCTGTGAGAAAGCACAGCTCCGTTACCCATATGTGTGGCGGCTAATCCGTTAATCAAGCCCGTTCAGTGTGGGCTAACGGGACTGTTAACAGGATTAGTGCATTGATCGGCACACACAGACGCACACATAAGACACAAACATAGCAGCCCAGTCAGACACTGGAGGCAAACAGCTCCCCAGATCACTTCATACCACAATAATAACATCAAGAGCAGAGGCTAAGTAACCCTCATGGAGCCACTCAGTGACGCCACTGTTGTAATGTAAAGAGAGAGAAACATGAGATCATGTCAACTGTAGGAGCTCTCTGAGTTGATCTGAATAGAGCTTAAATGAATGAGTGGTTATAGCGATGGATGGAGGGAGAGGACAGGGGTGCAGAGAGGTGTCTGCTGTGGTAGCTCAACACTTCTCCTGTCAGTATATGCAGCTGCTATGAATATAATTTAAATGCAAATGGGGCGATACTGCAGTCAAGCATCACAGAGAGAGTGAGAGCGCGAGTCTGTGTTTTAACAATAATGGCCGGGTTGCATTCAAATTCTCATCCATTCAGGGATAACAATATAATCTTCTTCCCCGGGCTCTGAAACAGCTGTTGGAGCTGTTTGTGTGTGTGTGTTTGTGTGTGTGTGTGTGTGTGTGAGTACACATCCACGTGCATGTGAAGATATATATATATTTTTTTCTGTTGGATGAGTGTGTGTGGGTGACTACTGCTGCTGTGGCTCTGTGTTGCCATGGTGACAGTTGAACTCCAGGCTGAGGTTGAGGCTTCTACTGTAGTTGAAGTAGATGCTGTTGCGTAAGACAAAGTGTAACACACAGATACACACACACACACACACACACACACACACACACACAGATGCACACCATTCGAGGCAGTTACTGTCCTCTCTCTGGAGTTCATGTGTGTATTTATACGTATGTGATGAAACAGCAGCGTGAGGACTGGTGTCACGCTATAGCCCCTCAGGAGACAGACGGGGAGAGACACAGGAGCAAGATTATGAATATTTCATAACCTTTACTACATCAGGCAAAAAAATCCATTACCCAGGTCATTTTATACTTCACAGTTTAATCAAAAGTAGGGCTGGGTAATAAATCAATATTAAAATGATATCGTGATATGAGACTAGATATCGCCTTAGATTTTGGATATTGTAGGCGTTGTTTTTTCCTAGTTTTAAAGGCTGTGTTACAGTAAAGTTATGTAACTCTCTGAACTTAGCAGACTGTTCTAGCTGTTCTATTATTTACCTTTACCCATTTTGACAGCTGCAACTTATCGTCATTATTGATTCATCTGCAGATTATTTTCTCAGCAAATGTATTCGTCATTTGTCTTTAAGCCCAAGGCAATGTTATCAAATATCTTGTCCTACAGTCAAAAACCAAAAGATATTTAGTTAAAAAAAAGCAGTATTTTTTCTTAAATATTGCTTAAACCAGGCCTAGTCAAATGGCAGCCAATACCGGCCCCCCAATCAGTTCTGTTCACAAATAAATTTAAAACCAAACGAAAAACAAAAAAGTTGGCAAATAACAGACATTTTGTCACAATAAATCTTTCAAACCAGTAAAGCACTCCTGTGTACTTTGCTTAATCACTTAAATAAATCCTTTTTATGTTAGGTTTTGTTGATGATTAGGCTACTTCTGTAATGCTGCAAAATAAAGTTGTGATGAAAATGTTGTGGCAGTTTGTGTCAAGAGTACATTCATAATGACAGTAAAAGCCCATGAAAACGTCCTGCCCCGTGGCCCTTAACTTTATGAAAATGTGTCCTTCTGAACATGAGTAGGTAATAGGAACATAATTTCCTAGCAACTAATCAATTATTTCAGTTGTAAATTTCATTTTATATTGACACCTGTGGCTTTACAAACTTTTTGAAACAAATAATACTGCCTTGGAAACAACAAATTTAAAAGCTAAAATCCTGAGAATGACTAATGTCACCTGTCTGCAATATAGTTTTAATTATTTTTTAATCATTATTTATAACAAGTGGAGCAGTATCATCATATATTTATTACTGCTGCAACTTAATTTCATTACGGATCCATCTGTAGATTATTTTCTCAGCAAATCCATTTATCATGTGGTTTATGAAGTGTAAGAAAATAGTCACAACTTCATAAAGCCCAAGGTAATGTCATCAAATATCTTATTTTGACCCATAGTAAAAAAACAAAAAAAAAGTTTACTGTCATAAAAGACACCGAAAAGCAGGAAATAATCACAGTTGAGAAGCTAAAACTGCAAAAAAATTGGCATTTTGAAATAAAATTAATAGATTATATATCAAAAAGCAGATACATTTTCTGTCTATTGACTAATTTATTGACTGACTTATTATTTCAGCTCTTAATATCATGCCATGTTTTTGATATTTGTGGCTAAAACAGCGATTAAATCAATAAAACTGTGCTGGAAAAAAAGCAGTTTAAACGCTAAAAGTCTGAGAATGAGGCACATGTGCAGTAACACCACCTGTTTGCATTCTAGTGTCATTATTTTCAAGAATGCTCTCATATCAAGTGCAATTTTCTTTTTACTGTTGGACCAATACAACATGTTCTCATGTTCACAATAATGACCCTAGTGAGCATCATCTGATCCTAATGCGCCAAATTCAGCGAGTCAATATCATCTTCAGTACAAAGAGACAGAGGCGCTGTAGTCTGACTGACATTGTGTGTCTGTAAAGGACGGCGTGTGAGAGAGATAGCGAGCTGTGAAACCCAGAGAGGAGAGGGAGGATAGGAGGGGAAATATGAGTGAATAAAAATTGGTGGAGGGAGCACGGGGCGGCCATAATATGCCAATTAGTTCCACTACCCGCTAGTCCCAGCTCTGCTTTCTGTTTCCCTTTGATCCATCTAATTTTAACAATTAAAATACATTGTTTCCATGCAGGAAAGAACAGCGTAGGATGTAGTTTAACCCCTTGGCTGCTGCTGTGTTTTTTTAACATCCCACGACTCAAACTGTCCTATTTCCTTATTTACTGTATGACATAAAGTGAAATTTACTAAACCTACTAAGCAAAGAAACCAGCAAGAGGACCTGTTTAGCACTTTTGGGCTTGCTTGATACATTATATATCAGTTGTTTGCATGCAGTTTGCATATTTGCTTATTCATTATGGTTGGATTGGTTTATTTATGATGTGTTTGTGTGTTTAGGGTCGATGCACACAAGCAGGCAAGAGGCAAAGTGCATCCTACACCGATGTTCTCGTTGTTATTTTTATGTTTCTCCGGCAGATGTAGAGCAGTAATTGGTGCAGGAGATGATGAAGTATGAGTGTATCCATGTGTGTGTGAGATGCGCTGACTCAAAGCAAGACTGTTGGGAGAATCATTAGACCCGCAGCAAGGCCTCACATTGAGGCTAATTACCACCTTTTGCCCTGAAGACGCACACACACTCACGAACGCACACATTCTCTAACACTCGCACATACCTCCATTGGAAGGCCTCCAGAGGCAGCCCCATAAAACCAGGCAGCAGTTTGTTGTACACTGAAGTATGTACGGGTGCCAGAAGGTGTAAACAGTGCAAACAACATCTCTGCAGAAAGCAGCCATGTTCCAGCTCGTCTCTTTAGAAAACCCAGTAACTGGCACAGTCAGTGGACGCCTGGTGACCAGAGAAAGAATGAAGGCTTTCATTCGAGTCCAAGTGTGTGTGTATGTGTGTTTTGTCTCAGTTTGTGTCTGTGTAATGAGCGCCTGGGGAAAATCAATAGACTATTACAAATTTGCCACAATCTGATAATGTGGAATTTACATTTCATGGCTGTCAGTGCAAAAACTCAGTTATCAGTAACAATGTTTTATCAGATGGTGCCCTCACAAAGAACCTGAAAATCTGATTTGGTCTGTGTGGGGATTTGGGGGTCTTTTATTTGTAGTGCATTAATCCCAGAGCTCTTTTAAAGTAATAGTTTGAGATTTTGACAGAGACACTTGTTAGCATTTTTGACGAGATTCAGATGAGCAGATGAATATCACTGTCATGCCTGTGTGAAATTAAGAGTGGTGGCAGTGGGACACAGCTAGCCCGACGCTCCCTGAAGTTCAACTTGTGTTTCTTACAAGTATGTTTGCGTACAGATACCAAAAAAAAAAAAAAAAAAAAAGGAGATACAACATGTTAATAGTTAGGGTTTTAAAGGTGGTGTGTAGTGTATTTTCAAACTTTTGGAAAGTGTTCATGCTAAGCTACGCTAAGGTAAGCCTGGCGTCAGAGTGGTATCAATCCCACATCTAACATTAGGCAAGAAGCAAATAAGCAAAATGCCAAACTTCTGCCAGAACTTTACTTTGGGCAAGTCCAAGTCGAGTCTGACTTTCTGGTTCAACGCTGCTATGCGAGTCATAACCACGAGAGCAAATAGGCGCGACTGAGTCCCTAAGTCCAGCAGTCTGACAATTTTTGTGATAGCCTTCTATGACAAAATTAAATTACAAGACAGCACAACTACAAGCCTGTTCATAATCTGAATGAAAGCAGTTATGGCCATAAACTAAGACAATAAATAACTGCGCTTACTGGTGCATTAAAAACAACTTGAATGGAACACAGCAAATCTTCAGGAGAACGTTTAAACAACGGCCGTGCTTGTGAGTCACTTTCACCACAGTCTACACTGAGCATGATTGTCTGGAAAGAGATCACGTGAGATGTGTAAACACAGACGTACAGTAGGAGCTGTATTTTGCTGTCCTGATTATGTTGGGATATTGATTAAGATGAGAAAGTGCACACTAAAACAGACTAAAAGTTGTGTCACCACACTGTTCTGGTGTGCCCAGGCCATAAATCCATTCAGGTTTATATTCTTATAATTAAAAGAACGACATTTTGTTTTTGAAATTATGTTAAAAGGTTTTTTTTTTTAAGACAGCTGAGACCACGTCCTCTTAATCCTTAAGCCTAATAATTAAATACTAAAGTGGTTTGACTGGCGCTGTCTTAGTCATTTTAAATGTTACAGGATTTTACCAGGTCAAAAACTTCAGTGCTGCTTTTTGTTTTTGCTTTGCAGTCTCAAGTAATGACAGGCATCAAGTCCTTATTTTTGTAACTAACTCCAAGTCCCAAGTCTACATTTCAAATTGATCCTGATACTTTCCTGCTTTAGATGTTATTTCTAAGTAATTTCACTGAAAGAAAAGAAAACTGCAGTGAATTAAACTACTGGAGAACCAATTAATTTAAACAGTCTTTCCATTTTTCTCTGTGTATGAGTCTCATAAAGGACAATGACAGACACTAATATTTAGGGCACTGGTCACAGAGGCCACCAAGCACCAAAATCTGTTGGTGAAGTAACAACAACATCATTTGGTGGCCCATATCTAACCTTATGTAAAAACCTTACAGGAAAAAAAGCCTTCCTTAACTATGCCACCTCAAAAAAGAAAAGAAAAGACATTAACAGAATCCCTCCCAGCATTTTCCCATGAATTGTGATGTAGTTTTCCCGGAGGCATCATTTCCAATGAAAAACAGGCTTGCAAGTTAATGAAACTGGCACCACATACATTACATCCTTAGATGTGTCATATTCTGTCTGCTTAAAGTCCTACTTTCATTCACTCCTAAATGTTGGCTGCTGTTTCTTTTTTCATAGTCCTCCTCTTTGTGTTTCTGGTTCTTTTGTAAGGATGGTTTAAGCAGTTTGAGTAGGCTTAGTAAACCCATACTTCAGTAGCCCCAGCGGTGTAGTGGAGGATATACGCACCTCTTTTTGTGGTCATTTACAGTATACCCACCTATCAGTCAGCCATTAAAATATACAGAGAGCATACCCACTTCCTTCTATCATCTACCCATCTACCTGGCAACAAGTGCTGTCTGCTGTTTAGGTAGAATGTTGAACCACAAGATGCGGCATGCAAGCAGTCTTATTCCAAACTTAGAGAGACCTGATAAAACTTAGTGGCCCCAGGTAGCCACCTAAAGGCGATAGCAGAGTAACTCTTTGTGGTTATAGGCTGCAGTTCATGTCAAACCCTGCAGGATACTTCATACTTGTTGTTAGTTAGTAGGCATGGTATACACTGTATGATCTTGTTCATGTAACAGCACAACCAACAGCTTGAACACAGCCGTCCGAGCCATTTTGGTTATGTAATAATAATAATGACATGATGTATGCTCATGCTCAGGGGCATTTTGTGTCATTATGCACTCATTAGCACTTCCCTGAGTGCTGGTGTTTCTTTCTGTGAAACTGTTCTCTGAATAGCAGTATTATCCTCCATTTGAGGCTCGTGATGATGATAATCTGTTACCTCTTATACAGGTTTTTTTCCCACAGATGCTGATATAATCTTGTTATTATCCAGTCTGAACGCCTTTGAACTCTCACTCCCTTTAAAAGCTGTTTTAAATTATGCAAATATCAGGGAGTCATTATTTTTTTGCCAGCGCAGTGACTTTTGACCCAGCATTGCTTGTGTGTTTGCAAAGAACATAAAATCTAGAAACCTTAACTCCGTCTGTGCCGAAGTGTAGAGCCGCAACTGAGGATTTGATTTATCAATAATCAGTGTCTAAAAACGTTAGAAGAAGTGAGATGTCCATTACAGTTTCACAATTTGCCAAAACTGTTTCTGAAATTGAAACAAGCATGTCTGCATGTTCATGTGATAAATGATTAATTTAATGTGGGCCGTCATATAAACTTATGTCAAAATATCTGTGTGTTCATTCAGGTATTGAAGATCAGTCTTATCGGACACAGAAAACGGATCCTCGCCTCATTGGGGGACCGGCTACACGAAGACACCCCACAGAAACCTCCGCGGGCCATCTCCCTAAGGGTGAGTGAGTCTCAGCGAGCACACAGTACGCTATATGAACCATAAAAACCTTCAGCAGTATCCAAACCTATGTGGACTCAGATTATTATGAATTCACTAGACTTCAGAGAAGAGAAAGCACTAGTCCCTTCCCAGATGGCATTGTGTTTCTCAGAGGAAGCTACAGCTTCCCCACTGCGGCTGTTACCACCCAACTGATTACCCAAATCTCTCAGGCAGGCACAAAATGGCCGACCCGCTGCAGTTTCCTCCCTGCCGGCTTGTCCTGGATACTAATCACAAGGAACTGGCTTTTCCTCTCCCATCGGGGCTACGCTCTAATGTCTTTATAATAGTCTCTTGCTCTTTGTGCTGTTGAGCCAAGGGAGGCCCTTTGAGAGGAGGCTGAATGTGTTGGCCTGGTCGATTCAGCTCCTCTCTATACCTTTACACAGCCCAAACTGTCCACTGTGTCTCAGCGTGTCCATCTGAGGACTGCAGTTATTTACAGAGCCTCAGAAAAATGTGAAAACAAAAAGTCAGTGGGGTAAAAAAAATGAAAGCAGTCAATAAAATGTCAGAAAATACTACAAGAAAAAGACAGAAGACAAAAGCCACATTTGAGAAGCAAGAAAAAGCAAAAGTTTGGCATCTCTGATTTATTCTAAATTCTCTCGAGCGATTAATTGACGAGTGGTTTCAGCCCCGATTTACCTCTATTCAAGAAAAGAGGTGCTACTGGCTTGTAATTGAAAAAAATAAATAAATCAAGATTACACTGTTTATGGCTCAATACAGGGTAAAATGTTCCAGTGTTTGAGCAGAGAGCTGTGTTTACTCAGTAACACACTACGAACACTGGCTGTCAGCTGGCTGCATTAGGACAAATGGGGTGAATGAACAAAACACGGCTCAGGATGAAAACTCAGAGGCAAAGTTATCACACTTCAGCTTCCACAGCTTGGAAAAAAAGCATTAGTATAATCACCAGAAAAAGGCCTCGTCCATTGAGGCTCTTCTCATATGTAATCAACTGAGAGTGAATAACCTCTCAGGAGAAATGGCTGACCTTCTACTGTGTAACACCATTACACCGTAAAAGTGTAGAAAAGTTTAGAATTCTTTTGGGAATTTTAGTTTATGCTCGGTGCTGAAAGCCTCGAACATGAACATCATTTTCCACTTTTAATCGAGCCACTTAAAGAGACAGTGACCAGGCAGGGCTTCAGTGCTTAAAGGGACAGTTGTAGAGATGTCTGCCTTCTCTCCAGTATAATGGAACTAGATTTCACTCCACTTGAAGTAATCAAAATGCTAAAATATACATTTAAAAAACTCAACAGCAATGTCTCTTTCCAGATATCAGGACCTGGTTACTCAAGATAATCCAAAGACCTTGTTGTGAGTAGTTTCATGTAGGAACTATTTTCTTTCTACTGAGCTAAACCGGACAACAGTATCACCTTGCAGAAGGAAGCTACTCCTGGATGTCCTCCTGACGTAAACATTAATGGCGTCCTCCTTGGCTGAGCTGTAACGTTAGCTAGATGCACTTCTGCGCGGTGACTCAGTTGGCAGGTGTAGTTTGGTGAAAAAAAATAGTCCCTACATGAAACTGCTCACAACAAGGTCTGTGGATTATCTTGAGCAACCGGGTCGTGATTTCTCGTAAGACACATTGCTGTTTAGTTTTTCAAACGCATGTTTTTGGCGCTCTGACCGTGAATGTCAAGGCAGACATCTCTATGGCTGATATCTCCAACACTCAGCAACTCACACCAAAACAATCTAGATAAATATACAGCACTACAGGTAAAAGGAAAAATATGTTTTTGAGCTGAACTGTCCCTTTAAGGCCACTCTGATAGTCCAGCTGAGACCTTCCAGTGGCAGGAGAGTGTCTCCGTCCCTGATTTTACAAAGCGCTTTTAGATACTCACACTCAGCAGCATGGCAACACTGTAACTGAAAAATAAAATGTGACAGCGCACAGTGAATGCAATTGCCCTACTTATTGTACTTGCAGCAGTGACACAGCACATTATGAAATGATGAATGAACCTTCTCTTGCTTCTCTCCGCTCTTCCAATTCCACCACCACCACCCCCCATTCTGTCCCAGGAGCCCGGCGGGAACCACACTCCTCCCCAGCTCAGCCCGTCGGTCGGCCAGGCAGCGTACACGGCGGGGGTCCCGGGCGGATCTCTGGACGTGCAGCACCTCATCATGCAGGCAGACGCCCGGCGCAGGCAGCGCAGCAATGACAACTACTTCGACGACGTGCCGCGATCCAAGCTGGAGCGACAGATGGCCCAAGTCAGCATGGTGAGGAAGGGAGGACAGGATGGAGGGATGAATGGAGGCAGGGAGGGGGAGAGAGGAAGGAGAGTATTATGAATGGTCATAGCCAGAGACAATGTTGGCCGCCTAAATGCTTAAAGAATGGGTTTGGTGATGTTCTATATTTTTCTTACTGACCACATCAAAAAGACCCTCATCTATTAGCCACACTGTTGCACTGGAGCACCAAATGTGTATCACTCCGCAGCTGAAAATAGTCCCCAAGGAATTGCACTGTTTCCACCAATTTAGAATTATTTGCTTAAAACTACAGTGACCATCTCTTTTAGGAAATTACTGAGCACTTGTGAGGCATTTTAAAGATTTAGAGAGTCATTTAATACTGTTCTTGTGAGTCTTCTTCTTGCTGTGAACAAATAATAACAAATATATACATTAAAATCCGATGTCAGTGATATTTTAAAGTTGTATCCTGTAATTTCACAAATTCAAAGCAATAATAAGCTAATAGCTTTCAGGCAGCGTCACATTTCTAATCAGGACGGCTGTATGTACCTTAATCAGAAGTGAAGTATCTCAGTAATTAAACGCTGGTCCCTAATAGCAACAAGATGCGAGCCGAAAGTGTTTTATCTGCCTGTTTGCTTGTTGAAAAGACACCATTAATAATGTGCAGCAGGCAGACCATCTGACACCAGCTGCCGTCTCTGCAGTTTAGAGCTCATATAAATTGTACAATTAAGGAAACATGAAATTTATGCCTGAAACTTTGTGCTGTAAAATGATAAAATATGCAAACCACAAACCAGTGGGCGGGGTGCAACAGTTATTTTGGCATGCTTACAAATGCAATCAGGCGTAATCTACCGCTTTACGAAATCAGTGTTTATCTCAAAAAAGATGTAATAGTCCTGTATAAACAAAATACATTTTTTTTTTTTTTAGAAGAAACACGCCAACTTTTATTCTCATCCAAACGCAAAATTACAACTGTATGACTTCCAATCAGCAGCAGCACAGTGACACACACACTTACACGTGTGCACACACCAGAGGCAGCAGCTGTGTTTTGATTCAGTGTGATTAGGGTCTTTTTGTGTCTCCGTGTGAATCACAGAGCATATCAATGCAGACACACAGTTATGGTTACCCTGCTGAAGCTCTCAAGTGTGTGTGCATCACAGTGTTTCCCCCTTTCCAGAAACAACCCTCTGAGGTGGCACCGATGAGTCAGCATTGTCAGATAGAAGGATAACTATTAGAGAAGAGGAAATGTCTTTATAGAGAGGCGACTTCCCTCCCTTTCCAGTGCCCCCGTGGGACCTTGAGGAAGTCAACATCCAGAAATCAATATCAAAAAAATCAATCAATCAAAAATCAATCAATTTTTTTTTTCCATTATCTCGTTTGAATTGTGCCATGACTTAACTAAAAATGTTCCCATATTTTTTTTTCCCCTTCCCAATAATGATTCCAACACTTAATAATTTTAATAATTTAATAATAATAATTTCTAATAAGGAGATACCGAGTACAGATAAGATACCCTTACGTAAGACATAAGTAAATAAATAGCTGTATGCTACTAGCCCTGCATGGTGCCAAATGATGACTATCGTTGTATGGCCTGGCTCATGATTTAAAGCCTAAAGTGGTGCTGAGATTTTGCTAATGGCTGAAGTAACTATTTAGCAAAAACTAATCTGTCTTTTAGAGCAGCAAAGAAGAATAGACTTCAGAAAAACTGCAGTTTTATCTGAGTGTGAAACCACTTTAAAGGTTATTAACATTGGTACATAGACTTGCATACCTGCCAATACCAGATCCAGCGTCTGGTGCAGTATCAGAGGCACCTCCAATACTAATGCTGGCATTGAAACAACTCTATGATTAACATGTTTGTTAATTTAAAGCATCATTTTGAAGTCAGTAAAGTCACAATTTATTGTAGGTTTGTTGTAGTACCTCTTAGTTTTGTGTGAAACCACTCAGTGAACTCACACAATATATGTCACCAACACAAGCTAGCTATGTTTCACGCGCTACTGCAACTTAACCTTAACTGATGTGTTTTATCGAGTGACTTCTGGTCTTTTTATCAGCTGGCAAGCAAAAGAACAAGTAAGAGAGTAAGAGGTGTAGAGCTGCAACTAACAATTATTTTCATTATCCATTAATCTGCCTATTATTTTCATGATTGATCTATTAATCCTTTAGTCTATAAAATGTCCAAAAATAGTTAAAAATGCTTATAACAATTTACCAGAGCCAAAAGTGACATCTTCACACCAACAGTTCAAAACCCAAAGACTTCTCATTTTCTATCAAAAATAAATGACAAAAAAAAGTCACATTTTAAAAGCCAGGGTGAGCAAATGTTTGTTATTTTTGCTTGAAAATGACAAATAATTGATTATCAAAAGAATTCAATTTCCACTGTCATGAAAACCTGGAATTTCACAATCATGTTTTCCAGGCCTGGAAAAGTCATGGAACTTGTAAAAATTATTTAAAGTTGTGGAAAAATCATGGACGTATGTTGTGTGTATGAAATTGTTGTAGTAATCTTCCATGGATAACCTTCCACCGAATGTAACATATTTATATTTAATTTCTGTAGCCGTTAACATAATGTAATGAGCATCTATGTTTTGTTTACCATCTCATACCTTTCTTTATTTTCTCCTCGCGTTATGTCTCTCTCTTCATGTATGCCAGCTGAAGTTGGGTTTGAATCTGATATGTTAGAAAAACGCATGGAAAAAAAGGTCCTTGTAAAGTCATGGAAATTTTTTGTAATTTTGTCCATATAATTGTGTGGGAACCCTGACAGCTAGCGATAAATTTTCTTTCGAACTATTAATTGACTAATCGTTGATCCTGGTACAAAATACACAGGTATCATAGCTTCAACAATTAATTAAGGTATTTATGCAACTTAATTGCACTTTCTAATTATGTCATTTCACAATTATACTTAAATAGTTTAAATACAAACTGCAACTTTCTTGACGTGCAAAATAATTTTTTAAATTGACATCATTTGTAATTTAAAAAATTATTTTGCACGTCAAGAAAAATATTTTTTTAAATTGACATCATTTGTAATTTGTGGCACAATACAAACAGGATGAAAAAAGTATTCTCTTGCTGTTGACTACCGTACTTTTTTTTTCTCTTCAGATATAAGGTCCTATCTTGGTCCACTGGAAGGAAAGAGACCTCACCTCTCTACTCTCTGTCATATTATTTATTTTCTCTGACAGACTCCACATTTCTATGATTGGTTACCTCACAGATGTTTCTGGCTCTTCTCTCACCTTGTGTTCAAAAAGCAAAACCTAAGGAAAAGTGCAACACATTTTGTGGTCCTCACAGTCGCACATTAGAAACTTTTACTGACTAAATGTTCCCAGCTGAGTCTGTTAGCTGGGTCAAAGTGTGTGGGGAAAAACCATGTAATATGGTTAAGCTGGTGGAGTTTATCGTAGATTTGGCAAATTCCTGTTTCTAAAGGCTTATCCCCGGGCTGTTTATCCAATATCTTTGCATCTGATTACAAGATCTCACCTCCACACGGCCCCACCACCATTCTGACGGGGATTACACACACAAGCAATCCGACATGGATAGACATATAAACATACAGTCTTTGGCGCAGGATGTGTACATATGTCCTCACACAAGAAAACCATCTGGTTTCATTTACCAAAGAATGAAAGTCCATAAACTTAATTGTTATCCGCAGACATTTGAGAAGTATGCAGATAGGATTTAGGTATTTCCTTTGTTTAAAAGTGAAAGCTCACTGGGTGAAAAAGCGGCGAGCAGCAGCAGAGAGTCTTAAACTGAGCTAAAGAACATTTAGACGCAGGGCATAATTCATCCAAGTTTAATTTCCTCTTGGATGTTCCTCTCTGAAGCGTGTCCCTTTGAAGGCATGTTCATGTTCAGTCAGGAAAGATGTTCCATTATGAACTTATACGCATTTATCAGGCCAGAGAGTTATGTCGACATGGAACACACTGCACAAGCCTCCATGTCTTGCCCCATCTTGTAATCCTGTGTGATCCAGTTTGTGTCCTAACATGTTATTGGTTGTTGTTTCAGGCAGGCGAGTGGTGCGAGCCGATCACGTTGCGCCCGCCCAACGAGGCCACCTCATCCACTCCGGTGCAGTACTGGCAGCATCACCCCGAGAAACTCATCTTTCAGTCCTGTGACTACGAAGCCTACGTGAGTCCTGCCCCTTCACTCCATTCCTGTGTGTGTTTGTATTCACAGTTAGCAGATAATTATTTTGATTCCTGATTAATCTGCTGAAGTTTTTCTGGATTATTTGGTTAATTATAATAATAACAATAATTTTATGAAGGACAAATAGGTAGGGTAAGGTCCATAGCACACTCAATAAAAACAGACTAAAGGCTATGTACAAAAATACAATAAATAGAACAGAACAGAACAATACATAATGCAACTTCATATAAAAAAGACAGAAATTAAGAATCTGCACCCACAAAAAACCGAAGTACCAGTGGCTCCAAAGTCTTAATGAAAACCTGACAGAGCTCAGCTCAGGGTCGGCGAAAGCCTGAATAATGTAATTTACAGAAAGAGAAAGCCCACACATATGTTGGTGCCTAAGATGTCACTGACATTTACGAACATTTGGCCGGCTCTACACTATCATAGAAGTTGAAGAACCAGTCTCATGCCATCATAATTTGCCTCATTAAGTCTCTACATGTTATATTCCCTTTCGGAAAGCCACAAGTGGGCAGTATATATATATATAGAGAGAGCTCCAAAATGCTGTAAGCTAAATCTTCACAGTAACTGAACATGTGCTGAATTCAAAAGCAACCACATTTGTTTGTGCATGCAACACTTTATTTGGATATTGTTAGCATCAGATAAATCATTGACAATATGATATTTAATTTCATTACACACTGTTACAGCAGTACAAGATAAAAAGAATTTAGGAAATTTTGAATTTACTAGTTTTCTGTCGTCTTTACTGACAAAATGTTTAGTCTATAGAATATCAGAAAATAGTCAATGGAAAAAAGTCCAAAGTATGGATGTTAGTTTCAGTTGAGTTTGCTGTCGATAGCCTGACACTCATTAACGGGTAACTAAGCAGTTCATTTTTTAAGACAAAACAAAAACCGCAACATTATGTCAACTATGACGACTCAGTGAGCTTGTGTACGACATTTTAAGGCACCAGCCATTTTGAGAAAGTGAAATTTTAATTCCTTGTGTTGTAAACGTCTCGCCTTTTATTTTCTGTTTGCTTTGCTGACAGACAGCTGGCCAACTGCGTTAACATGTGGAAACACAGCGCTCAGGACTCCACTGGTTAGCTAAAGTGGGCCTTGTCCGGTCTGCACTGTGCACAACTTGGTCAGGTGGGAGTTAGCTGGTGGTGTCGCTCATTCGGCAGGGCATCGCTGCAGTACATGGTGGCAGCCCTCCAGTCTTCCTAGGTAGCCACGGTGAATGAGCAGCTTTATTTTGAGCTGCAAAACCACTTTAACACCATTAACTATGTTAGCACCACCAGCCGCGTTGACACTGCCAACAGCACTAACAGAGCTAACAGTAGCCAATGCTAAAGGGGGTTAGTGGTCTAAGATTAAGTTGCTTACTCACTGAAGCAGCCTGGGGTAAACCAGGAGAGTGGGCACAGTGTTTCCACAGCAACACTGTTGGTGGGTCGGGATGGTGCTAGAAGCAGTAATTGCTGAATGAGCGGTGCTGCTAGCTAACGCGGCAGTGCAGAAAACTGAAGAAAACTGACATGCAGTCAAATATTCTCTGTGGTTAACCAATTAATGGTGACATCCCAAATCCAAAGCCCAAGTTAACGTGTTCGGATTACATGTTCTGTTTAGTTAACAGTCTGAAACCAAAAGAGATTAAATTTACCTTGATAGTGGAGTTAGAAAACCAGCAAACGTTCACATTTGAAAAGCAGGAACCAGTGAATTTTTGGCATCTACGGTTGAAAAAAATAGTTAATTGATTATTAAAATGGTTGCCATGATTTTCTGTTTATTGACATGTCGATTAAGTGACTCTTGTTTCAGCTCTACTTGCACGCTATCAATACACACCTACAGTAAAGTAATAATATTAAAGATCAATGACCCTTGCTTCACCTTTCAGTCAATACTGCACTCAGTTATTCTCAGTACTTCGGTAAATTTAGACCTTTGCCAGTTACATAAAGGTTGTTATATATCCAGGTTACCACGGATACAGCCTTGCACCTCTGATTGGTTATATGCTCGGCACCCAGACTGGAATGATTACTTACTTGGAGCAGTGCAGAAATGCAATTTGAGTTGTCATTGGCTCTCTGGGACATTGAGAAGGAATGTAATTGGTTATCTCGGAAATACAGGTTGTGATAGGTTCAGAGGCTCTGTGCTGAAGACATGGAGGAGATGTGAGCCGGATGACTGGATGGGAGAAGGAGAGGAAAAAGATAGTTGGAGAGAGATCGAAAATTCAAGTTTGAACAAATAGGACGGGGAGATGAGAAATCAAATAAGATGCTGAAATCAAATATGAATGAAAGCAAGAGAAGATGAGATAGAGGCAGTGAATAAGAGATAAGTATCCCAAGAGCGCGTCTTCCCTCAGTCAGAAATCAACCCCTTTTTCGTTTTCTCACCTCAGAAGATTGATAGAAACAGCGTGGACCATTAGGCTTCTGACAAGACGTACAGCGACACAGGCAATGTGTTTTGGGCGGATGATGGGGAACGCTCAACGGGCGGGCCGCCAAGGGAAAATATGGAGGTGCTTTCATGGAGCCGTTTATGACAACATCTCTAACGCTCGTCGTCCCAGGACAACGGGCTCCAGAAAGCTCAGAAAGTGAGATAAATGAGCGGGAGCCACAACAGAGGGGGAGGCAGAGCGCTCAGTGTGAATATTGGCAAGCTGGAGGGAGACAGAGAGTGAATAAGAATAAATTAGATGGAGAAGACAGTAATGAGAGGGAGAGAGGAAATAGACGAGTGTATTGTGTTTGTGTTAATAGAGAAAGAACGGTGGTAAAAAGCCAAAAGAACGGAATAAAGGATGCATCAGCACAGTTCACATTTTCATCTCGGGCTCTAAATAAACACTTTCAGCACCATCTCAGACAGCACCCAAACTTTATTATGTCAGCTTTACAACCAGAGCTTGAGAATATTATCTGAAGTTATTACAGATCCATTTCCAGTAAAACCCTGCAGACATCTAACATCATTACCTCACTCTACATCATTAACAGCCAATGTTGTCTCAGCATTGACTCAGTGTGCCACTTTATATTCATCTGAAAGCTTCTGTACATGCATCAAATATACAAAATATCAGGGAGGCTTTCATGGTATTGAATTGCAGCTTCGTTTATTAGGGTTCAACGCTAATTAGAAGTGCTGCCAAAACTGGAAATATGGTCGCCATTTTAGTCACCTCATAGTTTGAGTAATTAAGACACTGTTAGGGTTGGGTCGGTATGAGAAAAAAAAAAACGGTCCGGTTTTTGTAAAAAAAAACCGCATCAGGTCGGTAATACCGGATTTTCGCCACTTGGGGGCGCAATTGACTCATTTAAAATAAAAAATGACCTTAGGACAACAGAGTGACAGTAACAAGTTTCTTTTATTCCTTACAAATACATTTTGCAGCTTACTCAATCAGTGCNAAATAAATTTTGCAGCTTACTCAATCAGTGCAAACAAGGGTTGCCTCCTTCGTCTGGCTCAAAGCCAAAGTGTTGCCATAGTGGCGCATTCTTTGATTTCATCGAGACTAAATTGTCCGCCATTATCGACTCCCCGTCACTATTAAACAAACTCCAGGCTAAAGAGGCGCATGCGCACTCGCACCTCCTAGCTCAGTCCCCGCCCCACCCCCCTCTCTCTCTCCTGCTTGCTGAAGAGGTGCTCACAGACTCGGGCGTACTATAAGCGGAGCGGATTATGTGTAAAAATGTCCGTGAAACTTCCCCGCGATGTGAAAAATACATGCCGAACAGTCTTTTGTGTGACACTGGTGCGCGGAGCGGAGTCCGCGCGGTCATGCTTTGAGTGCACAGGGCTTGCGGACGTCCACTTTTAACAGGCGGACCTCCGCGGCGTCCGCACCGCGTACGTTCTGCCCGAGTATGCGGTCCGGTCGGTCTCAAAAAATAAAACCCGGTCCAAGACGGAGTACCAGACCGAATTGATATTACCGAGAACCGACCCAACCCTAGACACTGTTAAGTTAAACCTCAGTTTAATTATGACAATGTGACATAAAAGAATGTTTCAAAGCTTTATTACAGTAACCGAACAAAATTCTTTGTAGTCATTATTATATATCTCATCTTATCTATATCAGGTTCATCTGTTTTTGTTTAACAGTTAAATCAATGTACACATTTGTTTGTGCTGTTTGCTGCTCCTATTTTTTTATATGTTAAAAAATGGTTGCAACTATGGCAATCAAAGGCCAAGGGTTGGTTGCCAGCTTCTCAAAAAAAAGATGAGTCAGAGTGAATGACTTTGCCCTCCGTCTTGGTTGCACTTTGCATTTAGTGGTAGTAAGCATATTATCAGCATGCTAACATGCTAAACTAAGATGATGAAAACAGTCCAAAAGTAACAGTAACTAGCGCTAAATGCGGGTAGATTTTCCATTATCTGGGAAGTTAATCTAGGAAGGCTATCCACCACACTTGCAGATAAATGTTTGTACCAAAAAAACTGCCAAGTTTCTACGGCATTTTGTTGTCATTTACAGGCGTGCTGCTCTGCCGCTCCATTGCTGTAAAGAGCCTCACACGCATACAAGCTACAAATGTGTTTTTACTTGTGCCATGCCACAAAACTGAGCGTTTTGATTACTCCTAGTTTTGCAGCACTGTTTACCATACGGGTCATCAGCTGTAATATATAGCCGAGGGTTATGAGTTACACCCATAATTATGCAGGTAATAAAATAATACCACAGGATCAGTGTGAACAAAGACGGCAAACTCTTAAATGCCTCCCACACCGTCAACAGCAGCACATTACAGCTTCAGTTCTGTTCTCACTTTTCACAATAAAAGCCAGACACACACACACACACACACACACACACACACACACACACACACTGCATCGCTGCATACAGTACCAGAGAAAACTTATTCACATGCTGAAGCTGCTTTGGCCTCTTTATTAAGTTTGTATTCAACACGATACCTTATTATCACAGTGAAATGTGCTGAAACGTGACACAAAAAAGCAATTTATTATTTTGTCTTTGGAAAAAAATATGCTTGGGTGCAGATTTATTCATCATCTCCCTTGGCCGGTGAGTCAAAAACTTAATTTCAGACATTGGATGAACGTGATCAACATTACACTACGAGCATAATAGCAGTCACTGTTCATACTTTAGTGTGCTGATGTCAGCATGGTGTACACCCTCACAGAGCTGCTTGCATTGCTGCAGACTCTTAGTCTTGTTGTTACCGACATATTTGATTTTAATTTGTAACGAATGAATCTTGCATGTTTGTGTACACCAACGATTACCGCCACAGAGACATGGTAGACAGGACAGCAGCTGGTCCCGTGTGCAGCCGTAATACAATTTCTAGGATAACTGCCAGCGACCCTGCCATAACAGCGATTTAAGATTGTTAGCTTGAGTCGAGACAAATTACAAACATGCCCAGATGACCTCCTTCTGATCCACCAAGGACCAGAGTGACTCCCCAACTGAAAATATGACTGAGTCACAGTCTGTGCCACAATAAAAGTAACTCATCACACAAAGCAATTTGTCCAAAAGGTTGTTTTGCCTCCATAATGAAATTTATCACTGAGAAAAACCTTGTGAGGTGGATATTCAATACGCTGGTCCTTGATTTTGGAGTCATTAAGTGCAGAGTCAAACAGGTGAGGCTGTAAATATTTCTCGTCTAATCCACTAAAAGCCTTGTTCGGGTCCCACTTTAAGGAATAAGGCCTCTTCCAGAAGCAGGAAGGGCACCGCGAGGTGGTGGATGTCACACCCATTAAGTGCTCTAATGTCGACATAAACATTGTCCCTGTAAAACACTGTCACCATTAGTAGCTTCTTTATTAAATCAGATGCTACGTGTGCAGAATGTCTGACCAGTCGCGTCCAGACAGGAGGATCAGCCAGACTCTGGTGTTAATGTCCCACTGGGAGCCTCTCAAGGTGGATGTAGTCACTACTGTGTCTCTCTGTGCATTTAATCCAACTCTGTTTTAGTATAGCTCCATAGCGTCTATAAACTAAGTTAATTTGTCAGAGAGAAGTACTATGAATTATATAAACACACACCTTAGTACAGTTGAATGTAAACATGGCCTAAATAAATTAATCAAAATATAATGGTGGCGTTTATTTGTCACAGAAGTATTGTAAATTAAAACAAGTAAAAGAAAATGACATAAAAATTGTAGACAGCCTTAAAATACAGGACACAAACACTACACACAATATATTAAAAACTCATAATTACATAATATAATAATAAATATAGTTGTGTCAATGTATTTCATTAAGACAATAAGAACAATTTAGCTTTGTCAAAAAACTGTTTCAAAATCAATTACCTTCTAGTTTTCTATTTGACAGAAGTAACTTTGCTGCGAGCCATGTTGGTTGAGGCAATAGCGTCCTCCTTAGCAACAATATTAATATTGTTTTTACTATTTTAAACTGCACTATTTTAACCTGCACTCATACATCCCGGGTATGCAGGCTCAGGGACGGTGTTGTGCTGCATAAATGTTTATGTTCTTGTCTACAGTGTTAATGATGTTGCATTTTAATCTCTGCCTTGCACACGTATGATAAAAATGACTGATTGACTGAATTAATTAAGCATTCAGCTGCAGCTTTGTTTGCTGATCATTTGCCAGCATGACTCTGACCATTTCACCATAATCGAGGAATGAAGCAGGGGCTAAATGTAGATGGGCTATATCTTGATCTGTGAGGGGAGCGTAGGCCCGGCTTCAGTTTGATCTCAGTCCACTAACAAACAAATCACAGCTGAATCAGTAAACTGCAGCAAACAAAAACACCCAAACAATGTCCTGTTCAAGCTTCTGAAATGCAAGACTTTGCTGCTGTTACCAAACTTTGGGATGTGCACTAGAATTAGACAAACTACAAAATAAAGTTCAAGCTGCACATGAGCATGAGTTCGTACAGACAGACGCAGCGGAGAGTCTTACAGAGATGAGGAGGTTAATATGGTTATAGAGTTTTCCATGCAGCTGTAACCAGACCCTGACATACTTCTGTCCTCCCTGTGTGTATTAACTAAGCATATGTCTGTATCTTTTCCACAGTACCTGGGCTCCATGCTGGTGAAGGAGCTCAGAGGGACGGAGTCCACACAAGACGCTTGTGCCAAAATGAGGGTAAAGCACAGCCTAGCACACTTAACTTCAGTATAAGAACAGTGGTCTAAAAGCAAATATTTATCCATACTGTCTTGTCTTTATTCGTCTTTGTTCCATACTTTTCCATACTGTCTTAAAACTGTGAACATTATCAACACATGTTGCTGTTGATCGAGGAACATAGCTTCACTGCTAGTCTGAAAGAAGCTTGAAAAATAAGACCCAAGTTACATAAACTTAAGCATGAATGCACGTGGCTTTATTATGTAAATGTTTTCTCAAAAAAAAAAAAAACCTTCCTGGACCTTTAAATCTGGAACAGTCTCATCGTCTGAGTGCCCTCGCACTCACTCTAGAACTTAAACTTAAAATATCATGACGGTGGATTAAGTGTATTGAGGGATTTATTTTTAATATCCTCGCCTGGGTGGCTTGATCACCCGTGACCCTCCTTTCACCTCCAATCACCATATCTCTTCCTCTCTCTGTCTTCCTCTCCTGTATCTCTCCCTCCTGTTACCCATGTCTTTTCTCCCTGCTCCCTCACTGTCTGTATTTCACTGTAACACTGACTCCCTCTCTCCTCCGGCCTTCAGTTCATATCTCCATCTCATCCCGAGCTGCTGCAGTGTGAAGATAAATTTTAATATTCATGAGCAAAGCTTTCTGTTCCTCTCCTCTCCTCTCCTCTTTCCCTCTGTCTCTATATTTGTGTTGCCACATCACAGGCCATCTTTCCTCCTTCTACTTCCTCAGTGTGACACACCTGCGCTGCAAACCAAGGTTGTAATCAAGTGTAATGAGACGCGCATCATATCGTTCTGGCTTTTATTACCGTACCTTCCTTCTTTACCCACTCGCCCATGTTCCCATCATCCCCCCCTTTCATCTGTCCCTCCATCTTTCCGCTGCGGAGGTAGATGTGGATGTTGAAATACCAACTTCACAGCCTCTAGCTGGGTATCTGCCAGCGATCTGCCAGGCAGCGCTGCCTTTGTCAGCTTTTCAGCACTACCTGATCCTGACAAGGCCGAACCGCAGCAGCAACACACTGCGAGCAGGGAGGAAAGGAACGGAACAAAGAAAAGGCGCAGATACGGAAAGGATAGCAGCGAGGAGATGCGGCGAGGGGGAGAAATGAAGGACGTAGTGTGATAGAAATATGGATACTGAGAGGAGAAGATGACAAGCGATTAAAGACGAGCAGTGATACTGAGAAAGCAGCAAAGGGACACGTCTCACGTCGATTTCTTTGAATTTATAAAATGTTTTGGCAGGTAGAATGACAGCTTGGAGGGTGATGCCGACATCGCTGTAAATCACATGATGCTCCACACACCTCACTGCATAATGAGTTTAAATATAGGTAATTGAGACATCTGAAAGTGCCGATATGTAATTAAAAAGAATGAGGAGAGACGTACAGCAGGAGCACGATGTGGCGTCAAAGCTATTAGACTTATTGGATTTGCAGCGTTATCGTCGATTGGGTTTAGAAATGTAATTCAGAAGCAGTTGTGTTTTTATGAGGCGTCTGACAACCTTTGACCTTTGGAGAGGATGTGAATTAACCTTGGTAATAAAGGACGAAGTCATCATAGATTGATTGGCTCATCTACCTCGTGCTTTCTTAATTTATTCAAGTTCTGTTTAAATTTTCATTGTTTTTCTCCCATGCTTGTAGGCCTGAGGACAGGGATTAAGTCTTGCATAAAACTAAAAGGTTATTAGATTCAGTGGAGATCTCTGCCAACCAAAATTCATTAATCTGGAACTAATTATAATTTTCGACTGTGTGTGGAGTGTTAAAAGTTCAATACTGCAACTAATTCCTGCTCACTTTGTTGGTTATTACATATGTAGTGCCTCAAATGTCACCTCTCCACTTTTTCTGTCCCTCCCTTTTGTTTTTTTTGTACACTCCAAGAAGTCGACAGAACAGATGAAGAAGGTGCCGACTATCGTGCTCTCCGTGTCCTACAAAGGAGTCAAGTTCATCGACGCCACAAATAAGGTAACCCTCCCAGGCTCACTTCCTGTGACGCCTAAATAACACATGAAAGGTCAGGCTTGTGAACGCGAGCGTTAATGACACATAGAGGTGTCACGGGCAGCACAGCAGAGCTGATGTCTGCTTCTGCTGCAGTCCGACTGATTTACAACTATATGGTGTAAAAATCAATAAGGTGTAAACGAGGGCAAAACAAACACAGGCAATAATCAGTACGGAATAGATTAACTAAGTGCTAAGAAAAATCAATTACTAACTACTTAGTTAATTAAATCCTGAAAACTTTTTCTTTCTTTCTTTTTTAAAAAAAAAAAGCCTTTGAGGTTTTAATGTTATGAAAAAGTAATTTTACACAGTTCATCATCACCTCCTTTACATCCAGACTGATATTTGAGTGGAGATTGGGTTAACATGTCTAACTAAACCCCTTTTCATGGGACTAGTTTTTCCTGGGGATCTCTGGTATTTTATAGTAATTGTGGAGGTCGTCTGTGATCTTTATCCTGTGCAAATCTCCCATGTTTGTAATTTATTCAAGGAGAAATTCCACCCCAAGTTACCTATCATATTTCTCCAGACAATGAGGTCGTATGATTAGTCCCGTGCAATTTGGCAAATCGGCCTCTGTGGTTTGGGGGTCGTATTTAGTTTTTTCGTTTTCTCTGCACTTCGTTTCTGCCTCCTTTCCAGTCGAGAATAACAGAGGCTGTGTTGGCAATTACACATGAAAGTTTCGACTGCATTTTAGGTGCAGGAGGCTCATCATGTGACATAGCATGGAGACCCGTTCTCAGAAAAAAGCAAGCACACAAAAAGGAGTGAAATCTCAAAATTTGATGAGATAGATAACGTGACAATATGTGGCAGAATTGGCTTCGTTTGTTTAACCCACATTTTTAAATGTACATCGAGTTAAACACAGACTTCGCTTATTGTGTGCCAATGTGCCACACTGAACACAGATGTGGGGAGGTCGTTTTTAAATCACATGAGATCCTCAGGTAATATGAGTCATGTGTGAATAGAGCTTAAGAAAGACAGAAAAAATGAGTTTTGTATGTGTCAGGGTTCATACAGACATTACAAAAGAAAATTCAAGGATTTTCAAGCGTATTCCAAATGCCTGCTACGTTTTTTCATTTTCAAGGACCTTGTTCATAGCAATTAATTTTCAAAAACAATTTTTTATTGAGAATAAATAAATGATGCAAGCAGTGTTTGTTTTCAGTGAAGGAGTACTGCCATACTCTGTTTAGGCCGAGCTGTATTCAATGTGGAGAGCATGATGATGAGCTGACATACGCAACGGGCGATGTCCCAACTGACACCGTAGTTTGTTTTCACTTCACCTCACTCTTAGAAATCTGGCAAAACCAATAAGCCTATGTTGGCGTGACTTTACTATTGAGCCGCCTTTTTGCCATGATTATTTTTCCTCTCTTCAGAGATGTGCCAGTGTAATAGCTCTGCTGATAACTGCAAGAGAAACTTAAGTACCAGCTGGCACTGCACTACTTTAATTTGAATTTCAGGGACTTTTTAAGCATTTAGTTAAAAAAGGGGGGGCTTTTCAAGATATTCAAGCACCTTGTGAGAAACCTATCATGTAATAAGTCTGGGTTTCTTCCTCTGTGCTAATATTATGCCAAAGCAGTTGAGAGCATTTCAGACCCGGCTAATAATTTCACACTAAGGAGTCAATTATTCCTGTCAGGTCCTGATTCCTGTGCGTGCATGTAAGACAATAGGATCTAATCCACCTCAGGTGGGTAATAAAGGTGGCACAGTGAGAAACAATTTGAAGATAATTATAAGCTTGCAAAAAGGTATTTATTTAAGCCTCTGTTATGCACAAAAGTACACACACAGCAGAAGATGAGCGTAATTTGCAGACAGTCGATATGAGCAGCACTGCTCAGCACAGAGTCGAGTAAATCGGCCACAATACATAAAAAATATACACAGACAGATTTAGGAATTAGAGTCAGCCAACAATGATGACACTGCGGCTGCTGGTGACACGTATCAGAGGGTATATTTATTGTGTTTTTAATTTAAGTATGTGCTGTGTCTGTCTTTGCCAAAACACTTTGAAGGGAAAGGTCAGATTTTTGGAAGTGGGGTATTAAGAGGTCCTTATGCACAGTCAGTGTCGAAGCAATACCAGTTTCAATGGGCACTATATTTAGAATATTTTCACTGCTGTCAGACAGCCCTTTCAGAGAGGACACTGAAGCTGTTATATCGCTCTCCTCAAAGCCACCAGACTCCTTTGACAAAAACAAACAAACAGTAATTCTAGCTAGCAGAACATGGGAACTGCTGGTCTACACCTACTTCGTTTGGTTAGTTTGTTTGTGTTAATGTGCGACTTCAGTGTTTTTGAAGGGTTAACTTGGATCCAATGAAGTCACACAATAACAAAGAAACTGATTAATCGAAACAGCAGTAGTCCAGCAGCTCCTGTGCTCTGCAAACTAAAATGACTGTTTTTGTCAATGGAGTCTGGTGGCAGTGAAGGGAGCATACATGGATATAACAGCTTCAGTTCGACAGGAAGGGCTGTCTGACGGCAGGGTAAAACGGTGAAAATATTCTAAATACAGCGTATACTCTATTGTGGCTAAAATACTTTCTGCTGCTGCCACCGTTCACAGCAGTACGTTCATTAGCTTCTGTAGCGGTACTCCTGCCTGCTTCTCCAAACTGGGGACATGCCAACCGCCATCTACTCTAGGTAATACGCTGACTATGGATAAGTACCTCATACGACCCCACTTCAAATAATCCAAACTATTCCTTTGATTAATTAGTTCAGTTAGTCAGAGATGATACCAAGGTTGCGGCAGTGAGGGGAGGGGGACAGAGTGGAGTTGTCGATGGTGAGGTGGAAGTCTTTGGCTGTTTGGGTGAGGGAATTTGGACCAATTAGGATCATGTCTGATTTATCACAGTTGAGTTTAAGAAAGTTTGCTTGCATCCAGGATTTAATTTCAGAGAGACCATGACGACGGATGATTTGACCAAGGGGGAGGAGGTAGAGGATGAAGAGGAGAGGACCAAGCACTGAACCCTGGGGGACGCCTTGGGACAGGGGGGCAGTTGAGGAGGAGCAGTTGTTGATGAAGATGAATTGTTTTCTGTCAGTGAGATAGGAATGTAGCCAGGTGAGGACACTGTCAGTGATGTTGAGGAGGGATTGCAGGCGGGAGAGTAGGATGGAGTGGTTGATGGTGTCAAAGGCGGCAGTGAGATCAAGGAGGATGAGGATGGAGAGTAGGCCGGAGTCTGAGGAAAGGAGGAGGTCGTTTGTGACTTTGAGGAGGGCAGTTTCGGTGCTGTGTTGTGTGCGGAATCCAGATATGAGATTAAACGTGCTGGTATTGCCTCTGACATAACCATCAGGCAATCATAACTCACTTTGCATTGTCACTTAGCCTGCTCAAAGACATGCCTCACAATGTTCCTGATATTTAGCAGCTGACCAGTTTGCAAAGTCCTCAGATCCTACTGTAACTTGTAATTGGGTCGAATAGAGAATTACACAGATGAAGAAATATTGATGAAGGTAATAAATAAATTAAAGGGATAAGGCACTCTAAAAAGGAAAATCAAAAAGGTACATTGGCGTTGCCTGGATTCAACTCTCTGGGATATTTTGTGAAAGTAGTAAATCTTTCCTGTTCTCTCTCTGTCCTTATCTTATCTGCAGAAACTTGTGTGGTTCTCCCTTGCCGTACAGAATCAGTCAATATATTGATATCTTTTTATAGAATCAACCATTCAGTATGACCAGAAAAAGGTTCACCAGTGTTATCCCTCTCTAAACCATTTCTTTTGGTGCCTTGATGTTCCATAATTCACAGCACTGGGACTTCAATTAACACAACACAAAGACGAGAGTGTTCTCCAGTGACATTACCAGAGGACAAATTCCAACTCAGTGACTCCAGAAAACTCGCAAACCCAAATTGTGCTGCAGTGATTATGGTTTTTGGATGTGTGAAATGAGATGAATAATAAATCAGATTTGTTTTTCCATGAAGTGGCTCACTGGAGATAATCAACAGTCTCTCTCTGCACCTCTTTATCTCTCTGCTTTATCTTTATCTTATGTTTCTCTCCCTTTTCTCGCTCTGCAGAACATCATAGCAGAACATGAGATTCGTAACATCTCGTGTGCGGCTCAGGATCCAGAGGATCTGTCTACATTTGCCTACATCACCAAAGACCTCAAGTCCAGTCACCACTACTGCCACGTCTTCACTGCTTTTGATGTGGTCAGTACTGACATAGTGTCTGTGTGTTTAAAACCCAATATCACATAATAATTATAGTGCCTCTAACATCACTCTGTATCCTGACGCCTTTGCCTTTATGCTCCTGTCAGAACCTGGCGTACGAGATCATTCTGACACTCGGCCAGGCCTTCGAGGTGGCCTACCAGCTGGCCCTGCAGGCCAGGAAGAGCGGCCACGGATCGTCCACACTGCCTGAGAGCTTTGACAGCAAGCCCAGCAAACCTGTCCCCAAACCTCGAGTCAACATCCGCAAAACGGTAAGCAGCGCTGCCACACAGCCGCACTTCTGTTTGAAAATCCATCCTAAACATAAATTCACATCAGCAACATTTTGATGATGTAGATTCGGACGATTTTAAAGCAAAGAGCTGACCCTTGCATTTTTTTCATCTTTATGATCCTCTACATCTTATAGCTGTTTGATAATAAATGTAAAGTTCTAGATGCTCTTTCCAAAATTACTCTACAGTACTGGATTGTTTATAAAGAACTTGTGTTTAAGATGGATTTTCACTTCTGATAACACCTTTCAACTCTGCTTCTTAACAACTCTAACCAGCATCTCATCAACTCTGTCCCATTTACACTGGAATCTGTCCATAACGTCCATCCCTCTGCTCTGATTCGTTCCGGTCTCTCATCCTCGCTCAAATATGTTGTTTTCAACTCTCAGTATGGTTTACTGGGATTATCCTGGGATGTGTTTTGTGTGTGTGCGTGTGTGTGTGATAATCTTGGCCCAGCGGACACTGTGGCAGAGGTGTAGGTGGATATTTGATCTGTTAAGCGTCCGTTCAGTCTTCCTGTCCCTGCAGTCTCTTACACACTGGGCTGATTGATGAGGCCTGTTTGCATAGGGCTCTGGGGAGGCTTGCTTGCTTGGCTCTTCTTACTCTGTGTGTGTGAGTGTGTGTGTGCACAAAGATAAAGAATCCTCATGTGGAGACTCCGCCATACTGCAGCCTTGCATGGAGAATGAATTTATTGACATTTTAGTCCATCAGATCCTCATCAGAAATGCTGTAGAGTGCAGGGGTCTCTGATGGAGTACGTGTCTGAGCAACACTCAGACTGCAGTGGGCGCAGAGAATCTAAAATCCAACCTGCTTTTGTTTTTAGTGTTTCAGTGTGTTTGATGGTCCTGTAAAGCTGACGTGCACACATCACTGTTCAGATTGTTTCATTAAATCCAGGGTGATTAGAGTGTGAAGTCATTAAACTACATGTTAGCATTAATAGCATTTTAGGGAAGATTATCAAAAAAAACCCATTCCCAGTGATATATCAGGCCACAGTAAGCTTTAAAATTTGATAATGGCACATCCCAAGCCCTTTTTAAGGCCTGGCACTTCATATGGTGCTCCATAATTCATACACACAGCCTTCCTTAAGCAAACCTTAAAAGAAAAATCTCACATCTTAAGTGAAATTTTGTCCTCAAGGAGACCAATGGTAATATCCAATATATTCCATATATATATATATTAATGAGATTATGAGTCTCACCAAAGATTTGATGGCAGTATTCAATACTTTAGAGTTTTCCTCTTGAGTATGTTCCTCACCATAGTGTATTTTTGAGCTCTAATAAACATGTTCAATACATTTCTTTCCTCAAACATTTTTAAATTGGGCATTTCTAAGTTTCGGTTGATTTTGCTTTTGATAGCCCGACACACATTAACTGGTAGGTAGCTAACTAACTAACTCACTCAGGAAACAAACACAAAATGACGTGAAAATACAAGAGGCCTTTCATTTTAGTTCGCCACTGCATTGTCTTGGTGAGCTTCAGCTTGCATTTTAAAGCACTATCCAGCCACTCTGCACTAGGCACCATCCTGGTCGGGTGGGAGCTAGCTAGCGGTACCGCTCACTCAGAGATTACCACCTGTAACATTGTCATGGTGGTGAGATGACATTGCCAAAGGAATAGATGGCCACTCTCCAGTTTGCCCCTGGGTAACCCCAGTGAGTAAGCAGGTTCATTTTGAGCATTGGTAACCAAGTTAGCATCATTAGCCATGCTAACACTGCTAACTGCAACAACATAATTAAAAATGCCACTTACTCACTGGGGTGACCAGGGGGGAGACTGGAGGGTGGGCATAGCAGTAATCACCAAATAAATGGTGCTGCTAGTTCACACCAGAGTCGAGACATACTACAATTCATATCCCATCCATTTTTATTTTACACGCTGGTATCGGATCGGTACTCGGTATCGGCAGATAGCTAAGGTCCAGGGATCGGAATCAGTATCGAGAAGGAAAAAGTGGTATCGGTACATCTCTACCTTGTTGTGCTGAAGTTTGTTTTACCAGTCAGTCATGTAATAACTTGTGAATTTAATGTGTAACGTTATGCATTACGTAATCATGGCACAAATCAGAGCTAGTAGCGACCCAGGTTGCTAACATTAGCTAGCATTATTAACCCTATTCAGTACAGTAACTGCTGAACACTAAAGAAGATCAACTGCTCATTTACTTTTATCGTCTCGGGGACTAACGACTACAAATTAAACTGGCAGTTTATTACCTGGCAAAGAAAAACTGGTAAACTTCAACATGTCATAAGTTCAACAAGTTGCTCTCTCTTCTCTCGTCCGTTTTGGTATCGTTCGCATGTAGTCTGTCCTTTACATTGGTGCAATGCATGATGGGATATATTGCTTGGTGAGTGACCCTCAGTTTTTCGCTACTTTTCACGGTGCATAGTTGGATTCTTTGAGTCCACTATATAGGGTATAATAACTCCCACTCTACATTCAGACAGCACTACAAAATGGCAAACTTACTATATAGTGAGTAGGGAGTGATTTCGGACAAAGCCATACAGTTAAACATTTGCATTTTCTTTTGCAGTTTCTCTGAAAATTAGGTTAAAATTTGTGCTACACTTGGAAGGAAACCCAACTACTGCCTTTTTGGCAAAGTGGTAAACTCCCTTGCATTTTACTGCAATCGATTTAATAGTATGAAATCGACATTTCTCCTGGCCCACAATACAAACAAAATGAAGACCCTCCCACTAAAACATTGCTCTATCACATTACCAGGCTCCCTTTAACAGTAGTTTGATACCTGCCCTAGCTTTGTGATATTAGATACTTGTGTCTCACATTCTGTCATGAATTTCTGTGTGTGTGTGTGTGTGTGTGTGTGTGTGTGTGTGTGTGTGTGTGTGTGTGCAAATGTGTGTGGCCTTTCTTCATGCCTCCTCCAACCACAGCGTCACAAAGTCTATCTGTAAACCTGTCAACCTCCCATTAACCCCAGACAGAGCTTTAAAATAGTCATGCTAACACACTTTCCTCATCTACCGACACGGATCAGCTGGCACAGCAGCACATGTGTCTGAAGGGCTCGGTGCAGAGTTACAGCGGCTGCTATATCAGTGAGCTAATACACCAAAATTAAGTCCATTTACGTACTGTGAGACATGGATGGAGGAGATGGTGATGGAGGGCAGTCGGTGGCTTCAGAGGAATGTTCTGTCTAAAGTTAGGGCGAGATGGGAGACGATGAGGGAAGACAGAGAAGGAGAAAAGATGCAGTATTTGTGTGTTTGCACTCCTCCTATGTGTGTGGTGGTCCTGTGCCTACAGAGATGATGGACGATGGCATGTGTACACACGATCTGCTGACTCTGTAAGCCGTTACATTAACCATTAATTGCCTTTTTCCTCTCTGTGTCCGTGTGTGTGTGTGTGTGTGTGTGTGTGTGTGTGTGTGTTGTAGTTAATGGCTTGTGGTGTGCAGCAGGGCAAAGATACTGCAGGATTCACTTAATATTCCTGCCACCTGCCAGCCATAATCTCCATCCTGCAGCACCTCTCAAGCCCCTGTGCTCTAAAATACTGTTGCTTTGTTGTTCTGCCCACAAGTATCTGTTTCTCCACACCCTCCCATTTTCATTTTTGTGTGTGTTACGTGAGCATATCTGCTCCTAAATCTCCCTCAGCATCCACTTAAGTCGCCCTTATGAGTGTGACCGTGTCCGATATGACTATTGTCTTTGATCAGCGTCGGCATGTTGCTGTAATCTGAGTGTAGCCTCAAAACGGGATTGAAATACATGACTCTAACCTTGTATGATTGAGTCTTACAATCTTATGTTTCTGTGAAGGAGTGAAAAAGCCTCCCAGTGGAGTGAAAATAGCTTGTTTTCAAGCGGCTGGTTCATTTTCTTGGTCTTGAATTTACACTTCCTTTAAAGAAACTCAACAGCAGCTGCAAAGCAACACAAGCTATGTCACCTCATTGGGAGAATTTTTCATGAAACATACATGAAGATGCTGTTGCAGAGTGATGTTTGTACAGTTGCCGTGTCATATTCGTCTTGCTGGGAGTGTCCTCTTGCAGGAGTTGCTATATAAATGTGGCGTAACATGGTCTACTCTTGCTTTAGTTTTGCTGTATTGCAGTAATGCTGCTGTCCCACGCTGTTGCCAGGGCGATGACTTTGCTGCCATGTTGTTGCCATGGTTTTGCTTTGGTTTTGGAGTGTTGTTGCCTCTCCCTGTTGCCATGCAGCTGCTGTGTGGTTTTTGCCTCGCTGCTTTGCTGTTTTCGGTATTGGTGTCGCCGAGCGGGCCGACTTTGACCTGTGTATGACCTCTGCCCCTGTAGGTCATCATGCCCCCCGTCAGCCGCTGGTCACTGGGCCACATTTACACCCCTCACCGGCCTCCTCTCCACCCTCCTCTTCCTCCCCCTCGACTCTTCCATCTTCCTCACAAAGCTCAGTCACAGGTCCTCCACGCTTTTCCTTCTCTTATCCTTTATTTCCACATGATTTTCTTTTAGTCAAGGAGAAAGCGCCGTCTGTAAGTGCTTCCATTTTATTCTGTCGCTTTTATTCAACTCACTCTGCATCCTTGTGTGGTCTGTTTGCAGCGAGTGTTTGTGTCTCATTCCTCAGTTACTACCTCTATCTCCATATCAACAGTTAGTAGCGTTAAAATAAAAAACAGATGTGACACTTCAGCCAGTCTTGCAAAGCCAACCAATCTCATTTCTTTACAGCTAATATAGAGCTGAACGCAGACATCCACTTCAATGCCTCAGTCAGTTTTTATGTGCCCCACTGCATCAATTCAACCCCTGTATGGGGATACACTGCCTCCTTAAACATGCACGTTTGAGATGCGAAATGTGTAAATAAGAAGTGTTTAAAGCAATAAGCACCACTTTAAAATTAGCTAAATGTTTATTAAAACACTCACTCCATTAAAACCTCCATTGAATGCCTGCAATGAGCTTTTACACTTGGAGTGTTCTTCCCTCTGATTCCTCGCTCATCCACATCTTCATCTCGCACACAGGGCACTTGAATTTTTTTAAAGGGTCATCAAAAGAAGACTGCAGTAGCAGAGCGTACACAGTGTGCCAAGAAATGTGCTAAGTGCAATCGACTCCCATTGCAACACGCCGTGTTTTGCATCGGCTCGGAGGTTGCTATCCTTTGAAGGTTTGCAGAGCAGAATCACACACACTGTGATGATGTCCCTGCAGCATTACTTCAAGTTCCTCATGTTCCGACCAGAGAAAGGATGCTGATATAAAAGTTATTTTGAAGGCAGGCACAGTCCATTCAGGGGCCTCATGTGTGGCTGATGAATTTGAGACTAATCCTGGTGATGCTCGGAACGAGTTCTTCACTGAGCATGATGGTGTTGTGCTGCTGTGAGATCGAAAGTGTGTTTGTTCCTTAATCCTGTAACCCCTTAACAAGATTATAAGGCCTTGCTGTGGTTGTCCGAGTGTGTGTGTGTATGTGTGTGAGGGAGAGGGTAGAGAACTGGATTAATATTATAGTTAGTTTGCGTATTGTTGCTGTAGCAGTGTGTTGAGACAAGATAAGAGAGGCATGGCTCTGTTAGTGGACCGCAGAACTCTGAGATTAACCTCCAGACGTAGATCTTTAAAGCACATTTATAGAATATTAATATTATATTTAGATGTATTCAATAAATTTGTTCACATCCGTAATTACAATTGGACAGTGTGCAAGGACAAATTTAGTCTTGTACTGTCAGAACTGCAGCTCTCCCAGTCGAGCCCCCCCCCCAATCACCTGAAAATAAACCAATAGATTGGAGGAAAAACACCCTCAGCAACAGAAGCCAGCCGCTTGATTGGTTGCCGCGGGGTTATTTTTGAAAGCAATGTAGATTGTTTGGTTTGTTTCTCAGCGCTGAAGCCACAATAGCTTCACAGTGGCAGCAACAGAGTCCACAGCTCTTTGATAAGCAACACCACGAGGATGTACAGGAAGTGCACTGCTGCAAATACAGCACACAGTGATCGCAATCGTTCAGGATCTTGCATTTAGAAATTTAAGAGATATTGTGTGTTTTTTAAATGCCAAAGTGAGTTTCTGTCCATTATCTCCGTTCTGCCTCCTCATCTGTAATCTGTGTCTTATCTCCCTCTCACATTTGAGTTATTATTTTTCATTACATTACTCCGTGAGCGGCACATCCATCACACTCCTACCGTCTCACTCTGTTTTCACTGACTTCATTAGCATGAAACTGTATCAGAGAGTTACCCTACGGTGTGCAAAATGTCGATTTACAACAGAAGCAGCCGTTTACATTCAAACTGTGTCATGATGAATTGTTTACATCCTAAAGAAGTACAACATCAGTGTAATCATGTGTAGCATTGTCAAAACTGAGAATACGCAGAGCATCGGAACTAATCTGGCTCTTCTGTTGTCTTCTCTCTGCTTCCTTTCCTTTTCCGTCTCTGTCTGTGTCAGATGGAGCAGCCGTCCATGGACCAGAAGGGCCACGCCAACGTGCCATGGATTGTGGAGCCGGGTCAGGAGGCCAAGAGAGGAGTCAACACCAAGTACGAGACCACTATTTTCTAACATACACCCGCCTTGTCCACTCCTGTGTGTGTGTGCCTTTCAGAGGTTGCCCTGTACTGGGGCCCCGCCCCGGAGTTGGGCACGAGCGACGCACGCCGCCGCGTCACCTCACCGGCTGAAAAATAAAAAACAAAACATCCCGCCCCGCCCCCGTTAGCCGAGCCTGTCCACTGCATGATGACGTTTGGCGCTGCGCTGTCTCTCTTCTTTCTCCCTTGTCTCTTCTTCTCTCTTTTGTCTCTGCCCCATCCTCCTGCCTGCAGGGCTGGCGCATGACCTTTGAACCCAGGGCTGTGGTGCACTTCTCTGTCTCCACCTGTAGGGGGAATGGTCAGCTCCGTTTTTCCACTTCCTGTTTGTCGGTCAGTCAGCGGTCAACCTGTCGGTTGTTCTGCTTCCAGCTTCTTGTTGTTTTTTTTCTCCTTCCTGTTGATAGGTGCAACCGTTTGGCTTCGTCTCTCTTCTCCTTTTTTCCTCCTCTGACCGCCTCCATCCCTCGCTTTTCTCTACATTTCAGCCCCTCTGTCCAACTGCCCCTGACAACTTGAATGAGATTTGTAACCATAATACTGCTAAGAGCTGTGACAGTGTTTTAGCTGTCTGTTGAGCCCAGTGTGGGAGCTGACAATGACGAGGGCTGTTGTCGAAACGTGACAACCGGAGGAGAGTTCAGACTTTTTAGACATTTTTTAATCAAAGAGGAGCGCTGATTTACAGGAGAGGTGATGTAGCACAGTCTAACTTTGACTCAAACTGGTTCATCCAGCAGGCTACTAGAATGTATTTCAACTTTTTGATTCTTTATATCAGATTATTTTTTGAAAGTATTAACAAACTTGTGAATTTCTTTAGAAACTTGACCTGTGACACAGGAAGAAGTAGATTTTTGTTTTTCTTTTTTGCTTTTCTAGCACCTTTTTTCAGCACTTGTGTGTGTATATGTTCAGAATTATTTTAACCAAATGGATTTTTTTCCCTGGCCATAAACCTTATTTTATTTGGGGGAAAACAAATCTTGTATGTAAAAGGTTTAGCATGTGGCTTGTGAGACGCATGGTGGCCATTTTGGATTTGCTGAGCAGGGGGGCCGGTGGAGAGGCGGGGTGTGAGGGCTCTCTCGATAAGTGATGTCATCTCATTTGCAGGGCAATGCCGGACGCTCATGTCTATTACTGTGGAATGCAAAGAATGTAGCCAGCCCTAAACACGGACCTTGTCACACATACAATGCAAAATGGACTACAAAAGGACTACAAACATGGATGCTACTCCACAGTGTTTAAGGTTGACTACCAAATTTTGACACCATTCATCCACATGATGCTTGACACAGTAAACATACGACAGACACTTATACACACTAACAGGACTGCATCTTGACAGACGACGGTCTGCTCTGAATGTACACTTATTTGAAAGCAGCCTCAACTTTCTGCAACTACAGCAGGATCGGTTTTTATGCGCCCAACTGGGAGGCATGACGTGAACTTTTTGGGCAGTCACAGCATCTCCATGGAGACTGTGAGTATGGTTACAGGGCATCTGTTGGTAACAGACAATGGGCTCGCTAAAGGCACCACTGGGCATGTGTCAGTGTTGGAATGGGCATGGGTTTGAGGACGTCTGGCTGGCTCTTTCGGTCTTTTTATTTTCTTTTAAGTCAGAAAATAATACAGAGATATATGCACAAGCGTGTAAATGTGATTGGACTAGCTGCAAAGCACTGGAGATGCAACAGGTGTGTCCCACAACGGACGATGTACCTATGTGAACAAAACAGCATCTGGCGTTTAAAAAAAAAAAAAAAAGTATTCTATTCGTATTGCCCGACATTTTAATGTTTATTATGAGAGTATTATATTACCATGATGATTATAATTATTCTTGTGCAATTCTTGTCTACTGTTGTCTTAATGTTACATTATTTTTCTATGATATGATGAGATGAAAACCTTGGGCTTGAGAATGATGGCCATCCTTTAAAAAAATCTGAAACTATATGATCATACTTGTACACAGAGTGAATGTTGCAGGTGGCTAGCTAACTCTTGTCAGGTCAACCCTCCGTCATTTCTCATGGGGCTCTACTCTTATCTAGCAGATGTACTATTTTAAACGCAGTATTACTGTATTATTTGGATGAGACATTATCCAATTATAAAATGTACATAGATATTTTGCCAACTCATTGTTCATACATGTAATGTAAAAGAGAAAAGAATAAAGGACTCACAGTACGTGGCACTGGAAACAAGGTACCAAAATAAAGGTTGGAAATGAAAAGTGGTAGATTGTAGAGATTGTATTTCGAGTGAAAACTGAAATGGGTTATATGGTGACATCACTGCTGACCAACTTATGTACATAGGCTTGGGCTTCCAGCACACTGATTTTTGTAATTTTGGCCATTATTTATATCCTTGTAAAGCACATGGAATAAAATATGACTTGTAAAACCATTATTGGATCATGTTGTCATAAGTTATTTCTCTTGTCCCACTACATAAAATGTCTTTTACACTACAATATGACTGCCATCTTACAGTTTATTGCTACTTGTTTTTGTAGGTTTGGTTATGATGAAATTGTAATTGCAGAAATCTTGGAACACGACGACTTCGGTACAAATGGGGCAAAACTTAAACAATCATACAGGCTGTCAACAAGCCAAAATGTTCTCATCTTTTATTCAGCATAAAATCTTAGTGAAACTTGGGGTGCTTTCACACCTGACCTGTTTGGTTAGGTTCAATCGTACTCAAGTCTGTTTGCCCTCTAAGTGCAGTTCGTTTGGGCAGTTATGAACACAACAATCACCCTCAGGTGTGCACCAAAACAAGCAGACTGGTCCAGTTACAAATGAACTCTGGTGCGGTTTGTTTGTGGTGAGAACGTGTTCAGACCTGGATCTGAACCAACTGCAGTCACATGACACATTGTTTGGGTTAAACATGCGCATGTTACAGTCCTGGAGGATTATTAATGTGCACCTCCTCCTGTACTGCCTTAATATGCACATTCAGCACATCCAATGCATCAAAACATTGTTTTCTAGTTGGATTTTTCCCACATGGAAATTCTGTCCAGTCAAGAGCAGCTTTCTCACACAAGGTATTTGATCTGGTCCGCTTGTAAATGCTGCCAAGAGAACACAAACCAACTCTAGGCAATTATACAATTTAATAACCTGATTCAGACCAAAGCAAGACAACTCTAGGTCTGAAAGCACCCTGAGCGTGCTATCACCTGTAGTTTGGTTCATCTGGTCTGGACGTTGGGTAAAAATGATTCTGTGTTCCTGGTGCAACATGAAGTTACAGGTAAGACAGGTAAGTCATTATTTGGACAGTTTTGACGACTGTCATCCTGCATTATCCGAACCCACATGGGGAAATCAAATTCTGATGACAGACAAAAGTTTAGGCACTTCCATGCTTCCGATGATAATATTTATGTTCTTTGGTGTCACTGACAATATTGGTATTATTAGACTGCAAACTGACTGGATGTTAGGGGTAGAGACATGATGAGAGGCATCCTGTACTGTAATGATTTGGGGCTTATTATTTTGGAATCCGTGTCACACTTTTCAGTGGACTCAATGACCTTATAAAGTACACTGAGTCGAACCGTTTTTGACCTATTTATCAGGGAAAATGTGCCCTGTATGTTACCATGGTAATAGATATAGGGCTAAAAATCAATTAGAAGATTACAGATAGACCTCACGATCAGCTGATGGATTTATTAATAGTTTAGGATTTTTTTTTTTTTTTTTTTTGGTCAAATCATAAAATCGTGTGGTTGGTTTACTTTTTACACTGCAAGCAAACCGCACCAGAGTCTGACTGGAAGCAGGCTGAGACCAATCTTTTCAGGCGGTTGATTGACAGTTTTCACACCAGCCTAAGCTAAGTGGAGTATCCAATGAAATGCCTAAGTGTTTGATTCAAATGGACCAAACAGCTCAGGTATTAAAGCTTACAACTTATATCTCTTCAAAAACACCTATGTTGTCTGCTCACAATGTACACATTTAAACCATGCCACTGTTATTAATTAATTCTGATGCGTAATAATGCCATGAAAATGGTCAGGCCTCTAGACACTAAAGCTGAGTCTCTGATACTTAAGCCACAACTGAAACCACAATTAATATTCAAGTAGCTTCTCCCTGTCACCTGGTGATCACTTGGAACTCGTAGCTGCTTTGTCCAAAATCAATAAAGGCGATTAGGACTGCCAAAGAACTGCGAAGAAAGTATTTACGGTGATGACCAGATGAATGGTAAATCTCTTCAACACTACAAGGTGAGTCCAGTTTGTGACTTAACACTGCCAGGAATCACAATTTACACAGCTCAGGAGTACATCGACTCTGACAGAGAGGTCTGCGCCAGGTCAACAACTCAATCAACTACCTCCACTGGACTCCAGACAACCCGACTGACACACTGATACATGTGGTAATGACAAGCCAGACTGTAGTGTTGCTAGGTTTCCATGGTGACCAGATCCCCTCACACTTTCACCCGATGTAATGTTGGAAAAGCACAACCATACAATGACGGCGGCAATTAATTGACTGAATGGACTTGTGCTACTGCAGCATTCTATACTATGACGTTTTTATATGACATCCCATTCAATGACATTTTTTGAAAACATACCATGAATTTATTTTTGATATGATGAAATGATGGCATTTCATTATTTTATTTTATGACACACTATACAATGACATTTTTAGTGGCTTTTCTTTTGGCAAAATATAATGTGACAATTTTTTGGCATATTATACTATGACGTTCTGCATTATTACATACTATACTGTGATATTTTTTATGACACATACTAAATTTTTTTCAAACCAACTATACTAAGACTTTTTTCTGACATACTATACTGTGATATTTGTAATGACACATAATACTACATTTCTTTCTATACTATAACTTTTTATCAGTTTTTTCGACATACTATACTACAACGTTTTTATCAGTTTTTTCGACATACTATACTACGACGTTTTTATCACTTTTTTCAACATACTATACGATGACATTTTTATCAGATTTTTCGACACACTATACTATGATGTTTATATCATTTTTTACGACATACTATACTATGACGTTTTTAATCAGGTTTTTCGACATACTATACTATGACTTTTTTCGACATACTATCTTCTGACGTTTTAATCAGTTTTACGACATACTATACTATGACGTTTTTATCACGTTTTTCGACATACTATGCTAGGACATTTTTATCCCTTTTTTCGATATACTATACTGTGACATTTTTATCACGTTTTTCGACATACTATAATGTTTTTATCACTTTTTCAACATACTATACTATGACTTTTTTCCGACATACTATACTATGACATTTTTATCACCTTTTTCGACATACTATGCTATGATGTTTTTATCACTTTTTTCGACATACTATACTATGACGTTTTTATCACGTTTATCAACATACTATACAATGACTTTTTTCGACATACTATACTATGACGTTTTTATCACTTTTTTCGACATACCATACTATAACATTTTTATCACTTTTTCAACATACTATACGATGACGTTTTTATCAGGTTTTTCGACATACTAAACTATGACTTTTTTCGACATACTACACAATGTTTTTATCACTTTTTTCGACATACTATACGATAACGTTTTTATCAGGTTTTTCGACACACTATACTATGATGTTTTTATCAGTTTTTACGACATACTATACTATGATGTTTTTATCACTTTTTTCGACATACTATACTATGGCGATTTTAACAGTTTTTTTTGACATTCTATACTATGACTTTTTTCGACATACTATACAATGACGTTTTTATCACTTTTTTTGACATACTGTACTATGACGTTTTTAACAGTTTTTTCACATTCTATACTATGCCTTTTTTCAACATACTATGCCATGATGTTTTTATCACTTTTTTCAACGTACTATACTATGACGTTTTTATCACTTTTTTCGACATACTATACTAAGACGTTTTTATCACTTTTTTTGACATACGATACTATGATGTTTTTATCACTTTTTTTCGACATACTATACTATGATGTTTTAATCACTTTTTTAGACATACTGTACTATGACATTTTTACCACTTTTTTTCGACATACTGTACTATGACATTTTTCGACATACTATACCATGTTTTTATCAGTTTTTTAGACATACTGTACTATGAGGTTTTTAAGTTTTTTCGACATTCTATACTATGCCTTTTTTCGACATAGTATGCCATGATGTTTTTAATCACTTTTTTGAGACATACTGTACTATGACATTTTTATCACTTTTTTCGACATCCTATACTATGACGTTTTTATCACTTTTTTCGGCATACTGTACTGTGACGTTTTAAACAGTTTTTTCGACATTCTATACTATGCCTTTTTTTCGACATACTATACCACAATGTTTTTATCAGTTTTTTTGACATAGTATACTATATCTTCTTTTTTTTCAGTTTTTTCGACATATTATATTTTGACGTTTTTATCACTTTTTTCGACGTACTATACTATGACGATTTTAACAGTTTTTTTGACATTCTATACCATGCTATTTTTCAACATACTATACCATGATGTTTTTTCAACATACTATACTATGATGCTTTTATCACTTTTTTAGACATACTGTACTATGACGTTTTTAACAGTTTTTTCGACATACTATGCCATGATGTTTTTATCACTTTTTTTTAGACATACTATACTATGACGTTTTTATCACTTTTTTCGACATACTATACTATGGCGTTTTTAACACTTTTTCCGACATATTATATACTATGCCTTTTTCGACATACTATTCCATGTTTTTATCAATTTTTTCGACATACTATACTGTGACGTTTTAAACAGTTTTTTGACATTCTATACTATGCCTTTTTTCGACATATTATACCATGATGTTTTTATCAGTTTTTTTGACATGCTGTACTATAACTTTTTTTTCCAGTTTTTTCGACATACTATATTTTGATGTTTTTATCACTTTTTTCAACATACTATACTATGCATTTTTCTACATACTACACTATGATGTTTTTATCAGTTTTTTTGACATACTATACTATGACGATTTTAACAGGTTTTTTTTACATTCTATATTATGCCTTTTTTCGATATACTATACCATGATGTTTTTATCAGTTTTTTGACATAATATACTATAACTTTTTTTCCAGTTTTTTCGACATACTATATTTTGATGTTTTTATCACTTTTTTCGACATACTATACTATGACTTTTTTCGACATACTATACTATGATTTTTTTTTATCACTTCTTTTAGACATACTGTACTATGACATTTTTATCACTTTTTTGACATCCTATACTATGACGTTTTTCAACATACTATACTATCACGATTTTAAGGGTTTTTTTTAAATTTTGTACTATGCCTTTTTTCGACATACTATACCATGATGTTTTCATCAGTTTTTTGGACATACTATACTATGACTTTTTTCGACACACTATTCCATTCTGTTTTTATCACTTTTTTCGACATACTATACTATGACTTTTTTCGACACACTATACTATGATGTTTTTATCACTTTTTTCTACGTCCTATGCTATAACGATTTTAAGTTTTTTTTTAAATCCTATACTATGACGTTTTTCGACATACTATACTATGACGTTTTTATCACTCTTTTCGACATACTGTACTGTGACATTTTAAACATTTTTTCCGACATTCTATACTGTGCCTTTTTTTCAACATACTATTCCATTCTGTTTTTGTCACTTTTTTTGACATACTATACTATGACTTTTTTCAACATACTGTTCCATTCTGTTTTTATCACTTTTTTCGACATACTATACTATGATGTTTTTATCACTTTTTTCGACGTCCTATCCTATGACGTTTTTATCACTTTTTTCGACATACTATACTATGACGATTTTAAGGTTTTTTTTTAAATTTTGTACTGTGCCTTTTTTCGACATACTATACCATGATGTTTTCATCAGTTTTTTCGACATACTATGACTTTTTTCGACATACCATTCCATTCTGTTATCACTTTTTTCGACATTATATACTATGATGTTTTTATCACTTTTTTCGACGTCCTATACTATGACGATTTTAAGTTTTTTTTGACATTCTATACTATGACTTTTTTCGACACACTATACTATTATGTTTTTATCACTTTTTTTTGACATACTATGCCATGATGTTTTTATCACTTTTTTTTAGACATACTATACTATGGCGTTTTTAACACTTTTTCCGACATATTATATACTATGCCTTTTTCGACATACTATTCCATGTTTTTATCAGTTTTTTCGACATGCTGTACTATAACTTTTTTTTCCAGTTTTTTCGACATTCTATACTATGACTTTTTTCGACATAGTATGCCATGATGTTTTTGTCAGTTTTTTTGACATACTATACTATGATGTTTTTATCACTTTTTTCGACATACTATTCCATTCTGTTTTTATCACTTTTTTCGACATACTATGACTTTTTTCGACACACTATACTATGATGTTTTTATCACTTTTTTCAACGTCCTATACTATGACGTTTTTATCACTTTGTTCGACATACTATACTATGACGATTTTAAAGTTTTTTTTAAAATTTTGTACTATGCCTTTTTTCGACATACTATACCATGATGTTTTCATCAGTTTTTTCGACAAACTATACTATGACTTTTTTCGACACACTATACTATGATGTTTTTATCACTTTTTTCGACGTCCTATACTATGTTTTTTTCACTTTTTTTGACATACTATACTATGATGTTTTTTTCACTTTTTTTGACATACTATACTATGATGTTTTTATCACTTTTTTAGACATACTGTACTATCACGTTTTTAACACTTTTTTCACATTCTATACTATGCCTTTTTTCGACATACTATGCCATGATGTTTTTATCACTTTTTTCGACGTACTATACTATGACGTTTTTATCACTGGTTTCGACATACTATACCATGACTTTTTTTGACATACTATACTATGATGTTTTTATCACTTTTTTTCGACATACTATACTATGTTTTAATCACTTTTTTAGACATACTGTACTATGACGTTTTTAACAGTTTTTTCACATTGTATACTATGCCTTTTTTCGACATACTATGCCATGATGTTTTTATCACTTTTTTCCGACATACTATACTATGACATTTTTCTACATACTATACCATGTTTTTATCAGTTTTTTTTAGACATCCTGTACTATGACGTTTTAACAGTTTTTTCGACATTCTATACTATGCCTTTTTTCGACATAGTATGCCATGATGTTTTTAATCACTTTTTTTTAGACATACTGTACTATGACATTTTTATTACTTTTTTCGACATCCTATACTATGACGTTTTTATCACTTTTTTCGACATACTATACTATGACTTTTTTCGGCATACTGTACTATGACGTTTTTAACAGTTTTTTCGACATTCTATACTATGCCTTTTTTCGACATAGTATGCCATGATGTTTTTAATCACTTTTTTTAGACATACTGTACTATGACATTTTTATCACTTTTTTTGACATACTTTTTTTAGACATACTGTACTATGACATTTTTATCACTTTTTTTGACATACTATACTATGACTTTTTCGGCATACTGTACTGTGACGTTTTAAACAGTTTTTTCGACATTCTATACTATGCTTTTTTTTCAACATACTATACCATGATGTTTTTATCACTTTTTTTGACATAGTATACTATATCTTTTTTTTTTCAGTTTTTTCGACATACTATATTTTGACGTTTTTATCACTTTTTTCGACGTACTATACTATGATGTTTTTATCAGTTTTTTCAACATACTATACTATAATGTTTTTATCACTTTTTTAGACATACTGTACTATGACGTTTTTAACAGTTTTTTCGACATTCTATACTATGCCTTTTTTATCACTTTTTTTTAGACATACTATACTATGACGTTTTTATCACTTTTTTCGACATGCTATACTATGGCGTTTTTAACACTTTTTCCGACATATTATATACTATGCCTTTTTCGACATACTATTCCATGTTTTTATCAATTTTTTCGACATACTATACTGTGACGTCTTAAAGTTTTTTGACATTCTATACTATGCCTTTTTTCGACATACTATACCATGATGTTTTTATCAGTTTTTTTGACATGCTATACTAGAACTTTTTTTTCCAGTTTTTTTGACATACTATATTTTGACGTTTTTATCACTTTTTTCGACATACTATACTATGACTTTTTTCGACATACTATACCATGATGTTTTTTTATCACTTTTTTCGACATACTATACTGTGACGTTTTTATCATTTTTTTCAACATACTATACTATGCATTTATCTACATACTATACTATGATGTTTTTATCAGTTTTTTTGACATACTATACTATGACGATTTTAACAGGTTTTTTTGACATTCTATACTATGCCTTTTTTCGACATACTATACCATGATGTTTTTATCAGTTTTTTTGACATACTATACTATAACTTTTTTTTCCAGTTTTTTCGACATACTATATTTTGACGTTTTTATCACTTATTTCGACGTACTATACTGTGACGTTTTTATCATTTTTTTCAACATATTATACTATGCATTTTTCTACATACTATACTATGATGTTTTTATCAGTTTTTTTGACATACTATACTATGACGATTTTAACAGGTTTTTTTGACATTCTATACCATGATGTTTTCATCAGTTTTTTAGACATACTGTACTATGACGTTTTTAACAGTTTTTTCGACATTCTATACTATGCCTTTTTTCGACATACTATGCCATGATGTTTTTAATCACTTCTTTTAGACATACTGTACTATAACGTTTTTATCACTCTTTTCGACATACTGTACTGTGACGTTTTAAACATTTTTTTCGACATTCTATACTGTGCCTTTTTTTCGACATACTATACCATGATGTTTTTGTCAGTTTTTTTGACATACTATACTATGACTTTTTTCGACATACTATTCCATTCTGTTTTTATCACTTTTTTCGACATACTATACTATGACGTTTTTATCACTTTTTTCGACATACTATACTATGACGATTTTAAGTTTTTTTTTTAAATTTTGTACTATGCCTTTTTTCGACATACTATACCATGATGTTTTCATCAGTTTTTTCGACATACTATACTATGATGTTTTTATCACTTTTTTGGACGTCCTATACTATGACGTTTTAATCACTTTTTTCGACATACTATATTATGACGATTTTAAGTTGTTTTTTTAAATTTTGTACTATGCCTTTTTTCGACATACTATACCATGATGTTTTCATCAGTTTTTTCGACATACTATACTATGATGTTTTTGTCACTTTTTTCGACATACTATACTATGACTTTTTTCGACATACTATTCCATTCTGTTTTTATGACTTTTTTCGACATACTGTACTATGACTTTTTTCGACACACTATACTATGATGTTTTTATCACTTTTTTCGACGTCTTATACTATGACGTTTTTATCACTTTTTTCGACATACTATACTATGACGATTTTAACAGTTTTTTTTTTTTAAATTTTGTACTATGCCTTTTTTCGACATACTATACCATGATGTTTTCATCAGTTTTTTCGACATACTATACTATGATGTTTTTATCACTTTTTTCGACATACTGTACTATGATGTTTTTACCAGTTTTTCGACATTCTATACTATGCCTTTTTTCGACATACTATGCCATGATTTTTTTTTAATGTTTTTTCGACATACTATACTACAATGTGTTTATCACTTTTTTCAACATACCATACCATGACGATTTTAACAGTTTGTTTTGACACATTATGATATGACATTTTTATCAGTTTTTTCCACATACTATAGTATGACGTTTTTATCACTTTTTCGACATACTATACTATGACTTTTTCGACATAGTATACTATGACATAGTATAGTATAGTTTGTCGGTAAAACTGATTAAAAACACCATAGTATTTCAAAAAAGTGATAAAAATAACAGTGTAGTATGTCAAAAAATGTTTAAAACATCATAGTATAGTATGTCGAAAAAACTGCTAAAAATGTCATAGTGTAGTATGTCGAAAAAACTTAAAAACGTCGTAGTATAGTTTATCGAAAAAAAATTAAAAACATCATAATAGTATGTCGAAAAAAGTGATGAACGTCATAGCATACTATGTAGAATAAAGTCATAATATAGTGTGTTGAAAAAAGTCATAGTATAGTATGTCGAAGAAACTGAGAACGTCATAGTCTACTATGTCCGAAAAAAACTGATTAAAAACGTCGTAGTATACAACAATTACAGTGAAATGTAATGTTAATTCAGTTCCTCTAGTTTGTGCATTATAAAAATAGTGCAATAATTAAATGTATGTGTATGATTAGGGGGCCTGTTTCTGTGCTGATGATACCCGTCAGGATGCTGTCAGTGGTGTAAGACTAGATATTCCTCAGTATTGGAGGGGATATCTGGATATCTCTGGAGGTACTTCAAGCACCTGAGGTGGAACACTATGCAACACGCAGGTCAGGCCGCCAGTGATGTGGACACCATGGTACTTAAAGCTATCCACCCGCTACACTTCGGACCTGTTGACATTAAGGTCCCTGATTCTTCCCAACTATCAGCTCCTGACTTGGCAATAAAATATATTTTTTATGTCTCTTTTTTTTGTTTACGTGTTAATATAGTCCCAGCCAGATTACTGATGAAAGTAAACTTTTTTCTGGATGAGAGTGATCACAGGATGTGTAGCAGAAAGGTAACTCAGTTTGTCTGTCATAAAACAGTCATGGTATAGTATGTCATAAAATGTGATAAAAACAGTGACAGTATAGTATGTCATAAAAATGTGATGAAAAGTCATACCATAGTATGTCATAGAAATGTGATGAAAAAAGTTATGTATAGTATGTCATAAAAATGTGATAAAAACAGTATTAGTCTAGTATGTCAAAAAATGTGATAAAAACAGTATTAGTACAGTATGTCATAAAATGTGATAAAAAACAGTCATAGTATGTCATAAAAATGTGATCATTTTAAATTAGTCATACATGGACTTCCTTTATTTTTTTAATGCTTTGTCTAAAGGAGAACGAGAAAATCTTCAAGAAGGCACATTTAAGTGTCTCCAGTTTATTAGCTCAGTGGGATAAAAGACTGGTTTGAAGGTTAGAGGATCTGGGTTCAATTCTCAAGTGAACAGTCATTCTGTTTTGCAAGCTGATGTCTGAAGGAGAAAGTTAAAAGTTGTTAGGAACCCAGACAAAGTGGCTCTGGCCTGGTAGCTCAGGCTGTTAGAGGACTGGTTGGAGGTCGTGAGGTTGAATCTTCGATCCTAGTCCAGGGCAGGTGAATTTTAAAGTCCACTGTCCAGAGGAGAGAATGAAAGGCTCCGTGAAACACAGCAGAAGTGTGAGGTGGTATAGCTCAGGCTGTTAAAGAGCTGCTTGGGAATCAAGAGTTCACAGGTTCTATCCTCATCCGGGGTAGGTGAATTTTGAAGTCCAACACCCAAATGAAAAGGTTAATTGCGCCCGGAGAAAAGGTTGTATGTGTGGCATGATAGCTCAGTGGTTAAGGCTACTGGCATTAGTGTGGGAGATTGGGGTTCACATCCAGACTGGGTAACAGGAAAGGGAAATAGGAAAGGTAGGGTTGGCAGAAAGGAAGTCCATGTATGACTAATTTAAAATTATCACATTTTTATGACGAACAACACTGACTGATTTCACCACATTTTGTGACTTACTAGTATTACTTTTTTCATTACATTTTTATGACCTACAATGAGTGTCTTTTATCACATTTTATGACATACTATGACTTTATATGACATTTAATGACATAATATACTGTGACTGTTTTTATCACATTTTTGACATACTATAGTCTGACTGTTTTCATCACATTTTTATGACATACTATACTACGACTTTTTTCATCACATTTTTAGGACATACTATACTGCCACTGTTTATGTCACATTTTTATGACATTTTAATGTTGAAAAAAGTCATAGTATAGTATGTCAGAAAAACTGATAAAAATGCCACAGTATAGTAAGTCGAAAAACGGATAAAAACTTCATTGTATAGCATATCGAAAAAAATCATAAAAATGTCATAGTATATAGTATGCCGAAAAAAGTCATAGTATAGTGTCAGAAAAAGTGATAAAAATGCCACAGTATAGTATGTCGAAAAACTGATAGAATAGTCATAGTATAACATGTTGTAAAAACTGATAAAAACGTCACAGTATAGTATGTCGAAAAAAGTCATAGTATAGTGTCGAAAAAAGTGATAAAAATGCCACAGTATAGTATGTCGAAAAACTGATAGAATAGTCATAGTATAGCATGCCGGAAAAACTGATAAAAACGTCACACTATAGTATGTCGAAAAAAGTCATAGCATAGTATGTCAAAAAATCTGACGAATACGTCAGTATAGTATGTCGAAAAAGTGATAAAAACATCATGGTATATTATGTCGGAAAAGATCATAGTATAGTATGTCGAAAAACCTGAAAAAACGTCATAGTATAGTATGTCGAAAAAAGTGATAAAAATCTCCTAGCATAGTATGTCTAAAAAAGTCATAGTATAGTATGTCAAAAAACCTGATAAAAACGTCACAGTATAGTATGTCGAAAAAAGCGATAAAAACGTCAAAGTATAGTATGTCGAAAAACTGATAAAAACATCATGACATAGTATGTCCAAAAAAAATGATAAAAACGTCATAGTATAGCATGTCAAAAAACCTGATAAAAATTCAGTATAGTATGTCGGAAAAAGTGATAAAAACATCATAGTATAGTATGTCGAAAAAGATCATAGCATAGTATGTCGAAAAACTGATGAAATAGTCATACTATCACATGTCGAAAAAACTGATAAAAAGGTCACATTATAGTATGTCGAAAAACGTCCTAGCATAGTTGGTCAAAAAACCTGAAAAAAAATTCAGTATAGTATGTCGAAAAAAGTGATAAAAACGTCATGGTATAGTATGTTGAAAAAGATCATAGTATAGTATGTTGAAAAACCTGAAAAAACGTCATAGTATGTCGAAAAAAACTGATAAAAATGTCATAGTATAGTATGTCGACAAAAGTGATAAAAACATCATAGTATTGTAGGTCGAAAAAAGTGATAAAAACATCATAGTATAGTATTTCAACAAAAGTGATAAAACCATAGTATTGTATGTCGAAAAAAGCCATAGCATAGTATGTCAAAAAAAAGTGATGAAAACATCATGGTATAGTATGTCGAAAAACCTGGAAAAAAAAAAAAACATCATGGTATAGTCTGTCAAAAACCTGAAAAAATCATCATAGTAGTATGTCGAAAAAAGTGATAAAAATGTCATAGCATAGTATGTCAAAAAAGGTCATAGTATAGTATGCCGAAAAAAGTCATAGTATAGTATGTCAGAAAAAGTGATGAAAACATCATAGCATAGTATGTCAAAAAAAAGTGATAAAAACGTCATAGTATAGTATGTCGAAAAAAGTGATAAAAACGTCATAGTATAGTACGTCGAAAAAAGTGATAAAAACCTCATAGCATAGTATGTCGAAAAAAGTGATAAAAATGTCCTAGCATTGTATGTCGAAAAAAGTCACAGTATAGTATGTCGAAAAACCTGACAAAAACGTCATAGTATAGTATAGTATGTCGAAAAACCTGATAAAAATGTCATAGTATAGTATGTCGAAAAAATTGATGAAAACGTCACGGTATAGTATGTCGGAAAACTGATTAAAACGTCAGAATATAGTATGTCAAAAAAAGTCATAGTATAGTATGTCGAAAAACCTGATAAAAACGTCATTGTATAGTATGTCGAAAAAAGTCATCCTATAGTATGTCGAAAAACTTGAAAAAACGTCATAGTATAGTATGTTGAAAAAAGTGATAAAAATGCCCTTGCATAGAATGTCGAAAAAAGTCATAGTATAGTATGTAGAAAAACCTGATAAAAACGTCATAGTATAGTATGTCGAAAAAAGTGATAAAAATGTCATAGTATAGTACGTCCAAAAAAGTGATAAAAACATCATAGCATAGTATATCGAAAAAAGTGATAAAAATGTCCTAGCATAGTATGCTGAAAAAAGTCACAGTATAGTATGTCGAAAAACCTGACAAAAACGTCATAGTATAGTATGTCGAAAAAAGTGATAAAAACGTCATGGTATACTATATCGAAAAATGTCATAGTATAGTATGTCGAAAAAAGTGATAAAAATGTCCTAGCATAGTATGTTGAAAAAAGTCACAGTATAGTATGTCGAAAAACCTGATAAAAATGTCATAGTATAGTATGTCAAAAAAATTGATGAAAACGTCACGGTATAGTATGTCGGAAAACTGATTAAAACGTCAGAATATAGTATGTCGAAAAAGTCATAGTATAGTATGTCGAAAAACCTGATAAAAACGTCATGGTATACTATGTCGAAAAAGATCATAGTATAGTATGTCGAAAAACTTGAAAAAACGTCATAGTATAGTATGTTGAAAAAAGTGATAAAAATGCCCTTGCATAGAATGTCGAAAAAAGTCATAGTATAGTATGTCGAAAAACCTGATAAAAACGTCATAGTATAGTATGTCGAAAAAAGTGATAAAAATGTCATAGTATAGTACGTCCAAAAAAGTGATAAAAACATCATAGCATAGTATATCGAAAAAAGTGATAAAAATGTCCTATCATAGTATGCTGAAAAAAGTCACAGTATAGTATGTCGAAAAACCTGACAAAAACGTCATAGTATAGTATAGTATGTCGAAAAACCTGATAAAAATGTCATAGTATAGTATGTCAAAAAAAGTGATAAAAACGTCATAGTATAGTATGTCGAAAAAAGTCAATAGTATAGAATGTCAAAAAAAACTGTTAAAATCGTCATAGTATAGTATGTAGAAAAATGCATAGTATAGAATGTCAAAAAAAGACAGTATAATATGTCGGAAAAAGTGAGAAAAACATCATAGTATAGTATATTAAAAAAAAAGTGATAAAAACGTCATAGTATAGTATGTCGAAAAAAGTGATAAAAACGTCATAGTATAGTATGTCAAATAAGTCATAGTATAGTATGTCGAAAAAAGTGATAAAAACGTCATAGTACAGTATGTCAAAAAAAGTCATAGTATAGTATGTGGAAAAACTGATAAAAACGTCATAGCATTGTGTGAAAAAAAATAGTGCTGCATGATTAATCTAATCACAATCGCGATGTCAGGCTGTGCGATTACATAACCGCATAAAAGGCTAATCGCGATGTCAGGCTGTGCGATTACATAACCGCATAAAAGGCTGCTATTTGCGATTTAATGTAGGCTAAATAAATGTTAACGTGTGTGCCTGTGAACGTGACTGCCTCTCCTGTAGTGTGTGGAGTTTGTTGACATCACGCCCACAAGCTATCCTGGTGCGTGCAGCCGGCGTGCAGCAGTGACCAACACAGACGCTGAAGAAGAGCATGAGCTCAACCATGAACAGGCTGAGTTGGTGGCGAAAAAAACGTCTGTTACATGGCGATACTTTGGATTCAGGTACAGTGACGTTGAACCGAAAGACGTGCTGTGTAAGTGTAAAAGTTAAAGCATTGCAGGTAAGTGTGTATTAAGCATAAAGTAAAAAGGCAGCATTAGGGTTAGTGGTAGGTTTTATGATTTGTAACATCAGAAATGTGGACACTATGCAGAGGAGCTTCACTCATTTTGACAAAAATAAATTAAAACCTGGATAAATGAAATTAGGTAAAATGTTTGTCAATTGCGACCTAACAAATTTAAATTTAAGACTATTTAATGACTTTTGCGGCTCAATATTTAATTAAATTGAAGACATTTTAAGACTTTTTAAGGACCTGCAGACAACATGTAAAAGCTAAACCTAATTAGATATGATAAAGGATTTGGAGGGATTCAGTTTCAATAAGTAGACTAAATACTTTATTTGAAGAAATGCTAAATGTTCATGCTGGCTCAGAAATACAGTATAAGTAAACTACAGTATGTTCCACAAATATTAAGTGTTAAAGAGTTTACGCTTCACTATAACCCTGGATTTACCGCAAGATTTACACCACTGGTTGTTCTTTTACACACCATCACCATGTTTTACCAAGCCTTGTAAAAGAAAAGAAAAAAAAAAAGATCAAATATGTGTGGATGAAAGGATGGGTGCCTATGGCTGAGTGTCTATTAAACTACAGTGGACTGACATTTACAGTGAGCCTCTGAAAGGCTGAACAAGCATTTGTCATGAGCTATAAACCACTGAATGAAAAGGCCCACATTCTACAGCTACAATCTGCAGCCAATAGAAGCGACCGCTGGGCCGTTTTCTGAGACTGGAGGAAAAAAAGGGCCGCCGCTGCGGCACATTGCTTTGCTGGTGATTTACTGCCAATCTGCAATTTGGTGCATTCTGTTGAAAACTGACAAAACATTTTATTGTTTGTGAAGAGCGGACCACTGCAGGATGAGAGTGGGAGTAATTCAAGACATTATTTGTGGAAGATTAGACCAGGAGTGGAGAGTGGTGCAGTGGCCACTGTGTTTAGGCTTCACAAAGCTCCAACAGCCTGATTTTATTTCTTCTGCTGGCAGAGGTGGAGGCAAAGGACTTAAATTAGCACAAAGACAGACAATGAGGGGAGAATAATGATAGCTGACGGGAACACACGAGAAGCACTGCAGAGTTTATGCACCGTTAAAAGACAAATAATAATTGGCCAGATGATGGTTTGTTAACAGATACCAATTTCTTAGATTTCTACTGTCTGCAGTGAAGTGTAAGACAGGAAGAGTACATGCTTTGTTTCGCTGTCTGTGTCAGACTGTGGGAGAGGGCCAAAGTTCCAGATGGTGTGTGCTGCCCACGGCTACCGGCTAAATGAGACGACTATGTAAAAACTGCTCATGTAACAATCACAATATTATCTGGCGCTCATTCAATAGGGATAGCTTCAACCAGAGAACTAATGAACCCACTGGGGGCAAAAGTGCAGGTCTGTGATCACATTCAGATTCAGATCATCTCCGTTTATCCTGCACGCACACTCAAATCCGCACTTATGCCTCAAACACACAAACAAGGACAAGAAATGGAGCAAGGACCTACACTGAGACGCTATTTTACATGAAGTCAATTTGCAGAAGTTGGTAAATGAATGGCAGAACACAAAACACTTTTTTTTTGCACCTAGCAGATCCTAGCACGGTACTCACATTATCATAACGCACTGAAATTGTCCAATATGGAACTGACTTGCTGGAAAGTGGGTGATAGAGCGATAAACTGCCTCTGCAAAAGACTTTTATAAAAGGTGAGCACACACACACACACACACACACACACACACACACACACACACACACACACAAACACACACACACACACACACACACACACAGATACAGACCCAACTGGGCTTGGCTCACGATGTGCAACCTGATAAAGCTGGACACAGTGAGGAGAGTTGGCCAAATAATAAAACTCTCTCTCTCTTATACACCGGAGAACACACATTCACAGAAGACTCTGGCAGACTTTATCTCTGCGAGGTACAAAGAAGCAACTTGGACAAAACAAACCTGCACTGTTCTCCAAAAGTAGCAATCACAAACACAGCCTCAAAGTGTTGCTGTTGCTGCTTGAATATTAATCTTGATCGAAATTTTGGCTTCCTAAAATTAAATAAACACTAGTCCATACCCATTGGTAGCTTTGTCACCTTCTACCTATGCCAGTCCTCAATGCCTATGTGCAGTTTCACATAGATTGACCACGTCAGTGAGTAGAAAAACGTGGGACAGACAGAATGACTAACTGACAGAATGACACACTAACAGTTCCCGTGATTATGTACAGCATACCATACCATGACTGATGTCATACCAAAAATTAGAAGGAAAAAAACATTGGGCCACAGGGGGAGCCACAGCGATCGGTCGCATTTTAGCCATTTTTAAGCATTTTTCTGTAGTTATAGCGCCACCCAGTTGCCAATTAAAGTTAAATTTCTCCAGTCACCTTGAAGCGTTCTGTTTTACATGTCTACCACGTTTAGTAAAAATCAATATAACAGTTTGGCCTAGATAAGAAATTAGCTCTCTAGCGCCCCCATTTTGTTTGATGGGGTCAATAATGGAGAGGTCCCCTCAGATTATGTGTGCTCATATGCCTACAAAGTTGCATGGTGATCGGTGAAACCCTTGANACAATACGGGGCATGAGATATGCCCATTCAAAGATTGCAATTTCAATCGGTTGCTATAGCACCCCATTTGGCCAATTGATGTAATATTGCTTCATTCGCATCCTCCCATGACCCTCTACCACTGTGCCAAATTTCACATGGATTGACCAAGTCAGTGAGGAGAAAAACGTGGAACAGAGACACACATAGACACACCCACAGACAAAGTTTTCGTCATTATATAGTAAGATGATCGACTGCGATACTGACATTTAAAATATGTGCTAAGCTCATAGAAATCGCCACTGCATATCAAAACAAGAGCTTCCAAAGGGCAGCAGCAGCATCCTGCAGTCCAGAGTAGAGTAGAAGAGTAATATACAACAGAGAGCAGGGGGGCCAAACAAAAATCAAATGTCTGGACCACAGGGTAAAATGCTAGTCTCTCTTTACGAATCATCATCCATTGTTTGGAAGTACTTTGGATTTAGGTTAGATGAGACTTGTGTCTGCACAGTGTGATGTCCCTCCCACTGACTTGGAGGATGTTCTGGCCAACCTCATCAGGCAACACAACAACTGACTTGTTTAACCACCAGAAAAAACACCACAAACTGCAGTACGATGAACGCATGAAGACCAAGAAGAAGATACCTTAATGAATCCTCGTCCTTGTCCAGCATCAATAATCAATGAAATTATGTTTCATTTGTCCAAAGATGTGTGTCCAATGAACACTTTAATATATATTTTGCTCCAAGGAGATGAACTGAACTCAGGTAAGAAGAGAACATGAAGACTGTTGATTGCTTGATGACATACTGTACTAATAACCAAACACATCACAGAAACAAAACCATTTCTAACAGTCATTTGAGAGCAGACAATGCACTTTCCAAAATATTCTCGTTTATTAGTGTTTCTCATCGGGGCAGTACCGTCTCCTTGGGGGTGTCCAGAGAGCATCTGGGAGCGCTGAAAGGAATATTTTGAGGTGTTAGTCCTACATGCATAGTTTCAGTTTTATCATTAGACTTATTTTTATCACCACCATCTGAAGCTTATTTTGAACAGGGCTTTTTTTATTTTGTATTTCTTGCACAAAGCTATTTACTGTTCATTAAGGAACGGCATGCTTCAGCGCATCAATTCTTTTAATGCGCATCAAAGTGAAAAGCTATCCTGATTTTGAGCGGTATGCATTTAAAACCGCAGGAAACACTGCTTTATAGCCAGAGCCAGAGAGAGGGACAGACTCGGCTGAGAGATTGCGGCTGCATCCGACTCTCCCTGCTCTTTGTCAGATCTAGTTTTGGTTTTCCACCTCTGATGAAGAGCAGTGCACAGCTGCCCTAAATTTCGTCTCATCCAGAGAGAACCCCAAACAGGGCTCTGCCTGTCAGATGGTCTGAAGGGTATACTAAAGTACAAAGCAATAATGTAATGCACAGCAGACTACAGGACAGGACTGTTTTTTCTCAAAATATTATAACTTCAGTCTTGCCGTCTCAGAGAACGCAGATATGTGGGGTATGTTTGAATCTAAAGAAAGTTTCAAGCATGAGTAGAAACCTTGCTGAAATACATATGAGCTATTAAAGACCAGGTTTATGAATCAATTGTAATAAATTAATGTGTCATTGACGCGAACAGGTGCCACATGCACATTTTAAGAGGTTACCTCCCCCAAACAAAGACACAAATGAGGACTGAAGAGTTAATGATGCCTACATGTGTGTTGACTCAGCAGAGATTACATTAAAGCTACTCTTACCTTTCTTGCATTTGACACAGCATAAAAAAATCTGAACATCCACAATTCCCGCCTCCCTCCAAGGTCCCATCCCCCTCCTCCTGCAACTCCACCTCCCTCCAAAGGCCTACTCCCCCCTCCTCCATTACATCTATGATAGACATAGGCGTTGGCATGGTAACATTAGATACACGGAAGAGGAGAGCGAGTGTAATGTTACAAACGCAACCCCGGAGTTTTAAAACTCAACCGGGGTCAGTGATGACTGATGAGTTTTAGAATAAGGTTACAGTGCTAATGTTAGATAGTAGCATTAACGTAACTAGTAAGTGGAAACGCACAAGGAAAATAATGTTAATGCAGTGTTTCCCACAGGATTTTTGGAGACTATGGTGGGGGGTCCAAACCTTCTAGGGGGGTCCGGGGGCGTGCTTTGTTTTTGTATTTTGTATATATTTGATTTGAAGGCATCAATCTGGTGAATTCTGAGAGCCAAGTTATGATGGCAGAATATGCCAACCGTGTTTACAAAGTTTGAATGAACGAGATGGACGCAAAGTAAACGGAGGCTGCGCATTGACCCTTTTGCCCATGTCTACAGGGACGCATGATGGAGTCAAACGGATCATGTGCATAATTAACCACAAAACAAGCAAATACTTCATCTTAATGACATATAACACTCATTATGCTTTAGCTGAATCCTCTAAGCAAATGACCATGTTGAATTGAAATTAGTTTATCACGTTAAATGTCCGAAATTTTATGAAATTGCTCCAATGCGTTAAACCAATCTTTGTGCATAATCACACAGCCTGGTATGCTCTGGCAAACACAGTGGGACTGCTGTACAGACCGTTGGTCTTTCTTCCCCTAACCCTGGTTATTTTCTGAAAGCACAGAGCAAAGAAATGTCTTTTTTTTTCTCCCCCGGTCTGCTGTCAGCAGAGAGCGGCGGCTGCAGCGGGGATTTCAGCACCAGACAGCGCACGTATGAAAGACTTGACAAGCGTCTCCTTTAAATGTGTTTGCTGCTAGAGAAATTATACATAATAAATGAAGACAAGTGACATATTTTCAATAAAAAACAATGAGTTGAACGTTCATTTCAAGCTTTTGTAGTACAGCGAGTTTCAGAATTGTGCGAGTGCGGCCGGAGAGCGGGCGGCAGTGTTTGATGCAGGAAACTCGATATGGACTTGAAATCAATTTCGGAGTGGGGGGGGTTCGGAACGGCGAGGTTTCGGAATGGAGGGCTGTCGCCTGTTGGGACATTGTGCGCGCACAGCCCTTCACTACCTGGATCCTAAAATAAACACCTGTTTTATTACATAATCATGCTTCCGTGTTGCGCCATTCATTAAGATCCGATATTTCTGTCATTCAAATAACAAGAATTGTGGTTTAATACTCTTAATTATAGTAGCCAACTTATTGAAAAATGTCGGGTTTAAATCCCCGCACCCCTAGTTCCGACGTCTATGTGCGTAGCCTACTAACGTACACTGATGGATAAACCACTGATGGATATATGAGAAGTGAATGAGCACATTGATTTTCTAGCCTTGGTACTCTCTTCCAGGGCACGTAGGGTACAACTGAGATTTATTTTAATTTTGGTAACAGCGTAGTGTGTACGTATGGCATATCACCAATCATAGTGGGCCGCCATGGCCAAAAATGCCAGTCCAGCCCTGATTTTTACTGATAAAAACACTAGTGGTATGTTATGGTGAAGGGTTACACTTAAAATATGGCTAAGGATTAGTGGTTTAACATTTCAGTAATCAAAAGAAAAATGACTAACGTACTGATCTGCCTCTGCAGGGCTATTTTATGATTTTAAATCATGTGCAGACAAAATATTCTTTTAAAACTCTCTCTCTCTCACTCACAAACACAGTTACAGATACGCAAAACAATACAAAATACGCAATACGAAAAGAAAACAAAAGGTAAGACTCAAATTAATTACACACAAACAGACACAAATTACTGCTTCCCTCCCTCACGATTTGCAAGTACGGCACCCTGAATCAGAGCATTTTACATAGCTTCAAAAAGAAGAATTCAAAAGCCCTCTGGTAGTTGAACGCCTCTGGGACAGGCCCATTTATGGCAACCCACTGGATCCGTCGCGTGCGCGAGCTGGCCGAGACGCGGCTGCTGGAGCTAATCGCGGCCATTCAAGTCAATATAAGCTGCTCCACCAGAAGCGCCGCAGCGCTCCTAGCCGCAGCCTAGAAGCTGCTTGGCGCTCCACTCCGCTAAAAATACGGGCCGGGTCTATTTTTGACGGCGCTCCAGCCGGTGCACTACAGAGTGTTGTTCATTTACCAGAGGCATTTTATATCTGGCTGATTTTTGGAGACTATGGCGGGGGAAATTAAATTATGGCGGGCCGCCATAGTCTCGTCAATGTATGGGAAACACTGGTTAATGTTTCAGAGGCTACGCTACAGTAGGCTAACGTTAGCCATTAGCAACTGGATGCTGTGTTGTCATATATAATGTTATAGCCTTTGTTACATTAGAGGCAAACTAAAAATACCTGTCCAGCAGAAAGTCTGCGACCATTTCGTCCCTACTTAGCTCAGGATGAAGCTGCATCAGTCATCACTCGAAAGCAGAGCCGATGTTGACCCGAGTTTTGGCTCTTGCAGCATCGAGTTCTCTCTTAGTGTTAGCTTTTTCTGCTATATTCTTTCTTTTGCCAACTGATTTCCCTGTTGGAGCGGCTGGAGGTGGAAGTGGTAGTCTGCATTTGTCTGCCATTGTTATGGAGAAAAGTTTATATCCACAAGCGTCCTTGTTACTAGTTTATATCTACAAACATCCTTGTTACTAGTTTATATCCACAAGCGTCCCTATTGCTAGCCCATTTGTTGTCTCACAGACTCACTCTTCCTGGTCGGGGGGTGGGGGTATGTTACGCGAGCGGTTAAGTCAGTCGGAGGCCTCCATGTGGGGAAGACAGACAAGACGCTAGGCCAATCATTGCATTCGGTCCTAATGCAATGATTGGTCGGCGTTTTCTTAGAACCACATGAGAATGGTCTAATTATGAGTTTTTATCTCTGGTGGAATTCACTTACATTTTAGTGTGCCGTCAGCTTATTAATAGCATTTTAACCTAAACAAAGAAACGCGTAAAATTTCCAGAAAGGTAAGTGTCGCTTTAAATGAGAAAAGCTGATCTACAGGAGAATAAATATTTGAAAGCAGCACAGAATGTCTGAGGGCCTCACTGAATTTTATTCCATTATATCCTGAATTGTGAACTGCTGCCTGAATTTTGTGTTTTCCTTTACATGAATACATTTCCATCATAAATTGGTGCATAAAAAAATCACCAGAATGCAGCAAATACACTGTTTGATGCTCAAAAATGGCACCAGCACCAAGTTACCGCTGTCTGATTGGCTGCCGTTTGTGATCTATAAAGAGACCTGAATAAAGTTTGAATGTCAAATTTATGACTGTTACACTCAGAAATGTAATTTCTCTTCACATGGCTTTTTTTTTGCCCCCCCCCCGGAAACTAATGAATAATCATATCCCAACTGTCCAGTTTCATCAAATCTGTTATTTGGCATTCAATGACATGCTTATTAACAATATAACACAGAATAATAATTAACATTAATATTCAGGGAAGACATTTAGCCTACATTTGAACTCATACGGGCTGGTAAGGGACCAAAAAAGGTTGATAATTACTGATTTATACAGTGATATACACTCAGTGGTCACTTTATTAGGTACACTTCTACAGTCTAATGCAATTCAATATAACTGTTCTGATATAAAGTCTGTTTTCATGATGCTTATAATGTTCGTTATTGTTGAAACTGTTATAGGGGTGTTAATTAAATGATGTATTTCAGCACTGAGGTCATAGTCAGTGATGGAGTTGTACTGGACCACATCAAACTGAGAGGTGTTCCATCACCTTTACCTGTGACCTCGGGAATAAACATACAGTTGAACAAAAAGTGAACATTACAAACCGTGTTGCAAAATTATGACGGAACAGTACTGAATTGTGATCTATTGTACAGGTGTACCTAAAATGATAAACTGGCCACTATGTGTACGTTGATAGACTTATATGAAAATGAAGTTTATTAAATCATGCCACATGACTCAAGGGATTACATAACAACAACTGGCGCTCCTGGCCTGCATTCAAACCAAGAAGATTTTGTCAAAATAGATTTGGAACCAAGGTTGTTGGTGGAGACAGAACATCACGTCAGATGTGCGTCAAGTTTGTGTTCACTTAATTTGCACATTTGTATAGAAAGCCAGCATCAAACAGAATTTAAATCTGTGTTTGTTAGCTTGGGCCTGCTGAGAGTGCCAAATGGGCAGAGGATAAGCATGTAGGTTAAGTGCTACAGCAAAATGAGATGTGACAGCGCAGCAAAAGGCTCAGAGGAAGTGTTTTACATAACAACAATTTGCTACATTTTGAGCGGCTGAATGCAGAAGCGTTTCATGTAAGGTGGGTGACGTTAAAGCATGTGGGAGAGCTCCGTGTTGATCTACCCTGGTGAACACAAAAACTAAAACTGGCATGACTGCGATAAGAGCTGATGGGCTCTCGCTAACGTCCTGGCCGGCATATCTGAGCTGAGTTTAACGTCTGCTCCCAGAACACCTAAAGCTGAGACGACGCTGCGGGCTCATAGAGAGCCGTCTCCCAGCAGTGAAACCAACATGACAGCGGCGAAGGCACATAAAGCTGCTTATGTCACCTTTCCAGCACACTAGAATCAGCAAAGTAGAGATCACAAACTCATCTTTCACGCAATGATGAATTAAGAAAACATAAGATGAGGAAGACGAGGGGAAAATCAAGCTGCACTAAGAAAGATGTTTATATAAAGAGACCACTCGTCTTTTTTACCCAAAATCACAAAGTGCCGCTGCAACAGAAAAGCAGCTAGCCTCCTGAAATTTTCAGGAAAGGTGGATAATGGGACAAGGAACAGATGATAACATTTTGGTGGTGATCGGTTGAAGCGAAGTGGATAAAATAATAAATAGTCTATGGTCTGACAGCCTCAGCAGCAATTAAGATGGCGAAAATAGCGCCATCTGGTGGCCGGAAAGCACGTCTTGTTCTACTTGCTAAATATTGTTGTAATTCTAAAGTTGAAATTAATGTTCTGTGTTGGAAAAAAGAAAGTGAAAAATACAGAACTGTCAAACTGATTACTAAAATACAAATGTCAGCCCCTTGCTATAGAGCATTACAGACCATCCAGGTTGGTAAACATTAGCATAATGTGCTGATCTCCAATCAAGTTTTATTGTCACCACTGTTACTTCACAAATAATTTCCTGAATAGGGAATAATTTTGAAGTGTACTTTTCTGCCGAGACTTAGACAACATGTCAGCATTTTAAGTACAAAGCTTAACCCTGGAGGAAATTAGCTTAGCTTAGCTTAGCATAATGAAAGCAAGAAGAAAAGTTCAAAACCATACCTAGCAACTCTAAAACCTACGACTTAATATAGTTGTTAAATCTGTACACAAACAGATACATTTTCAAAAGCCAGCTGTGGTTTTGAGTCGTTTCACAGTACTGCTGGGTGGACAGGTAATTAAGGAACAGTCTGGCAGTCTGTGCTAGGTGAAAAAATTGCCCTGGGTTGTTTGTATTTCTTTAAACCAATCACAGTTGTCTTGGGTGCCACTAAAGGTTAGTTCACATTACACGATTTTGACCCCATAAAATGCGTAGCAGAGACCATCGTAATCTTTTGAGTGTTCATACCTGTGTGCACACAACAAGATTTCTCCACCGACCAGTGTTGAATCAGATCTGCCTCCAGGGCCTGGGTCCAAACACAACGCCCTCCCCATGATCCTGTTTAAAGTTTAAGTTTAAACGAATATTTATCAATATTTGTAAGCGACTTTACAAAAAAACAAGCCCAAAGTCGTGGCTAATAAGAGGACCTGGCAAACCTGCCAGCTTGTCCTCACATTTCTTCCGTCCTCCTGCGTGCTGACGTGGGACGTATCCTGCCTCTCATTGGCTGATGCTCTTTGTCAGTCGTGTCAGACTTCTTCAGTTTTCTAGCATGCCAGATATCCAGTCCAAGTCGCAGACGAGGGGGCGACTTGCTCGTAGGCTTGTTCACACATGAGGACTCGTCACGGCAGACTATCTGCCGACTCACCTCCGACCCAAGGTGGCTCTCTAGATCCTCTGCGACGTTAAAATCGCGGTGAGACAGAGTCTGGGCTTTTTTGAGGTACATTCACAAGTTGTTTTGTTCGTTCACTGATAGAACGAAGCAGGCATACTTTATTGCATGATCCAAATCTTGGTCAAAACTTGCCATTTGCAGCCTGTAAGTTGTTAACTCAGAGGTTGCTGTTGTTTCCCGTAACAAAGGGGATTTTTAAAATGATAACATGCAGATAGCGTAAAGGGGGGTTGAATGCTGCCCTAAATAGCTGGCAATTGGGAGGTTTATAGCAACAGTTTTCTGTCAGACTGAGAAATAGTTAATATACATGACTTGCTTTAAAAACCACAAACTGTTATTTCTACATTTCTGTTTTGGTAAAGCAAACAAAATAAAATATGTTAACTGTTAGAGAGTGGTAATGATCATCTCGTCAATCACACAAATAAGCTTATTTCCCAAAAATGCTTCACTGTTTCTTCAAGATAAATTCAAAACCAGACATGGCATGAAATCATACCCTTATTATCTCCAAAAATACAAAGCTTGCATTCACTGATTTGCTTGATTGTAGGTTTAGCAGAAGGTAATGAGCCTCTGATTACACCACTTACCAGTACAACAGCTCAGACAGGCCACACAGTAGGCTGTCCACAGCAGTGCCTACTGTATATTCAAACCCATTGACACATTAAGGCGCTCTGTCTAATGAGCTTCCTTCTTAGGCAAGTTTGCTTGAATGGGCAGAGAGGACCTCCTCAGAACGGAGCCATTAAGCCAAATTAAGCCATCTGTCGTCATGAATGGTTACATCTCAAGACAAGACTGAAAAACCCTTGCTGACTTCCATCCCATCTATATCCTCGAAGTCAAAACCAGCATGGAGTCTAGTTGCTGTGTGCGTGTTGCTGATTTTAGCAGCGCCACAAATGAGTGAGCAAATGTTTTCAAAGGAAGCGCATGAAAGATAAGCAGATAAACTGCATGAACCCACAGACACAGAAGCTTCCAGAGGCTAAACAGACTACAAGCCCACACAGCTCATCAGTTTGCTCCAGTCACTCGGCTCCAGTTCTGTCTGCCTTCATTTCAGCTCAGCAGCGGCAGCGCTAATTGTTTGGGACAACCAATGTTTAATGCTAAATGGTGCAAGAGAGCTGGCACAAGTAAATACAATAATGGCTTCCTTATAAAGCCATGTTAAAAATGACTCAGTTTGCTGCTTGGGCAAACTTAAAGGTCACAGAGACAACCTCAAGCACCAGCAGACTGATTTTATTATATAAAGGGATATATTAGGGATTTGTGACAGACTAATATACATTCTGATGGATGTCTCTCCCTTTTTTGATCTATGTTTTTACTTAATGTTGTTGTGAATTTGTTCTATTCTGTGGGAGTACTGTCAGGCTGTGTATCAAATCAGATTTTACTAAAAGGTTTGTGTGTTTTTTTAGGGTCACAAGAAGAGACATGGCCGAGTTAGTCTCTCAAAAACTAAAACTGCACCACTGTGGTAACATTTTGGATTATCAACTGATGAAAGATACAGCCGTTGCACCGTTTTGAGCTGAACTTTTACCAGATACCCTGTTTTAATCTACACTACTTCACAATCACGGTGAGGAACAATGCACAGCAAATTGATGAAGTTGTAATGAGGAACTATCGACACGAAACCTCTTTACATAACTACAAAAAAACAAAATAAGGTGACCACTAGCTGGAAGGAGAACACCAGGGAGCTCAAAGTTTCTCGTAAGCTAAATGACTGCTGCTAACAACAAGCTAGGCTACTTGCTGTTGGCTTTATCATATGTAATTTCCAGTAAATATCACAATACAAAATGTGTGTTTTCTGTTTAAAAAGTACAAACTTAAGAGGATAGCAAGTAGCCTACTCACCCTTTTTTTTTAAAAGTCGCCAGACTGAGCGCACGGCTGAAAGGCAGCCTACCGCGTTTGTTTACATGACACATTAGAAGTCCATATTTAATGTATTCAGTGTGGACAGAGAGCTCCAGTGTTACATAACGCAACGTGATGGTCGGACACCTGCTTGCTGTTAGGACACGGTGCCATTATGTTCTACTCTGTAACTGCTGCTGAGTCAAGTGCAACACCTGGTAGATCCTCAGAATTGTGTATTTTAACTGCTCTAACTATCAGGGAGATTGTGCCTTTGTGGTAGCTGCTCCAAAGCTTTGAATAACCTTCT